>NW_007749792.1:2697-10603 GCF_000696425.1 Galeopterus variegatus | reverse complement strand
TGATAGTGATATCTGTTTTGAGCAAAAGAGATGATACCACATTTGTTCTCTTTCCAAAGAGTGGGTTTTTGTGGCTTATAGACTTTGTCTTCTGAGTGGGGCGTTAAGCCTCCAATATGTAAAGTTTTTGCCTTTCTCCAGCTTTGCTTTTTTTCCCCTCTGTCTGAACTGAACCTATCCCCCTGATTGCTTCTTGTAATTTTTTTGTCCCCCCCCTTTAGGGTAAATGCAGGCCAGATAGAGACTTTGCCAGTAGGCTTAACTTTAAAGAGGAGACTGGACCTGAGAACAGACAACACTAAAGAATAAAGGAGAGAGAAGAGTGAATAAAGGAGCTGGTAGGGTGAGGTGGAGGGAAGAGGGAAGATGCAGATGTGAATCCAAAGCGGGTGCCTGGCGCATTGCAGGCCCTCCGTAAATGCATGGATGGTTCTTTCATTTATTGAAAGAATATCTGTTGAGCTTTTACCATGTGCCAGGTTCTATGAATAGAGGAGAAACACAGCCAGCTGTAGGGAGTGCAGGGTCTGGTTTTACTCACTTAACTCATGGCACATCAAATGACTTGTTCTCTCCTTAGCGAGAAACAGAAAATCGATATTCCATTGCTTTTCCATTGGCATTCAGCCCATGCTGCTTAGGGGAAAAAAAAAACCAAAACCCAACTCTAGAAATTTTCCTTAAATTATATGCAGAGGAGATACAGTCACGTGTACCTTTGGTGCACAGAGATGCTGCAGTAGATGGCAGCATCCAGGAGCATGTGAAGCAGCTGGAGTTCAGGTGACTGAGGGGACTCTCTCAAGCTGTCTGCCATCCCTTTGTCCTGGTGTTGTGCTAGCCAAGCTCGGGAGGCAGGCCCAGAATGGTTACACGTTTTTCGTATGCCTGCTATGGCCATTCACAGCTGCTTTGCCAACAGATCTGCAGTGAGGTTTACCATGGCAGCTACTCGCAGGGTTGCCCCGGCCCCAATGCTGGGAGCTGGGGCGGGAGGGTGAGCTGGAAAATCTTGTCATGCGGCACAGACAGTCCAGCATCGGGAGAGAGACCCAGATGTCAGGTTCGCACTGGGTCAAATATGTGTTCTCAACACTAGCTAAAATAAACATTTAGGAACCATAAATTCTATGTTGTGATAGTACTCAAACCTTCATGGTGAAGCCCTCCCCCAGCCCATGGGCGCCTGCTCCCTGCCTGGACTGCCCAGTGAACCCTTGCCCTTAGGGAGCCTGACTTGTTAAAAGGACTTTGGCAACCACAGGGTTTTGCTGTTTCTGACCCTGTTATTTGTTGTCTTGGATATTCCAAACATACTCAAACATGTTTGGGAGCTCAAATTAAATGTTCCTAAAATGCAGATTTCGCTTCCAAGTCCTTCCTAGTGATGAACAGGCATGACTCAGTGGATAAGGGCTGTGTCATTGCTCTTTTAACACTGCCCGAGGTAGATCACACAACAGGGAGCTGCTGTGGAGCGAGGGTGACTTGTGTGGTGCATTAGAGCTTACAAAGGTCATTTTCTAGATCTTCACACCCTGTGGGGTAATTGAGGCAGGCATGATTACCCTCTTTCCAAATGAGGGGAGCAGTGCTTAGACCCCACCCCAGGTCTTGTGGCTCTTTCTATTGCTCTGGACTCTGTGGATGCTCATTGCTGCAGGATTCTGTCTCGAGGTCTTGGTCTTAGAACTCTCCTGACAGCCTTAGTCGGTTTGTGCTGCTATAACAGAATGACACAGACTGGGTAATTTATAAAGAAAAGAAATTTACTTCTCACAGTTCTGGAGACTGGGAAGTCCAATGTCAAGGTGCCGGCATCTGGTGAAGGCCTTTGTGCTGTGTTATCCGAAGGCGGGAGCAGAAAGAGCCCGGGAGAGTAAGAGAGAGAAAGGGGAACTCATCCTTTTTATCAGGAACCAACTCCCGTGGTAATGCTATTAATCCATTCATGAGGGTAGAGCCCTCATGGCCTAATCACCTGTTGATGGTCCCACCTCTTAATGCTGGTCACAATGAAATTAAATGTCAACATGAGTTTTTTGGGGGGTATTCAAACCGTGGCACAGCCCTAACCCATCTGGGTTGGCTTTCACTGCCTAATTTCACTTTATGATTTTCCAAGCTATAGTTTGCTAGGGCTGCTGTAACGAAGTGCCACAATGTGGGTGAATTTGAATAACAGAAGTTTATCATCTCCCAGTTCTGGAGGCCAGAAGTCCAGAATCAAGAGGTTGACAGGATTGGTTCTTTCTGAGGGCAGTGAGGGAAGGATCTGTTCCAGGTCTCTCTCCTTGGCTTGTAGATGGCATCTTTTCCTTGTGTCTCTTTACGTCATCTTCTCTCTATGTGTGTCTGTCTCTGAGTCCAAATTTCCCCCTTTTATGAGGATAATGGTCATATTGGATTAGGGCCCAATGACCTCATTTTAACTTGGTTACCTCTGTAAAGACCCTCTATCCAAATAAAGTCACATTCTGAGGTATGGGGGTTAGGACTCCAATGTATCTTTTTTTTGGGTGGGGGGAACAATTCAACTCATAACACAAGCACGTGGGCTGGGAGGTAGGCAGCTCAAAGTGAGCTCACCTCTGGGACACTTGGGGATTTCCTGGCAGTAGCCCAAGGATCGGTGGGTGGGGGCTTGATTGGGTACCTGCCACACAGTCTGTAACCCTGGATCTAACTTGGCCTCTTCCCTAAGGCAGGAGTGCTGGTTGCTCCAGGCGGTGCTAGGAGAGATGAAGAATTGACCACAGGTGATTTTGGTTATGCCTCTGGCCATTTTTACTGGACCTGTTTTAAAGACATTCCAGATTGGTGGTTCTTAAATGTGAATGTCCTGCAGAATCACTGGAGGAGTTTGCTAAAATGCTTTATTAAATCAGAATCTCTGGGGTTTTTAATAAGCACCACAGGTTATGCTGGTGGAGGTGGCCCACATTTTGAGAAAATGATCCGGAAGGGACCCAATCCTGGGCAGTATTTATGACCCTTTGTATGGGAATTTAAAAGCCACCTCAACACTTAGCAATTTAGAGAAACTTGTCAAGGCAGGAGACTTCTAAACATTGGGTTATCTCAGTTTTGAATACATCAAGTCAAAGATTGGTGCATATGGGTTTTTTTTCATCCAGTTTTTTTATAGTCCGTTGAATGTTTGATATATGAGGGTATTTCTTTTTTTTTTTTTTGTCTTTTTTCGTGTCCGGCAACGGATCGCAACCCTCAGTGTCGCACCCGTACCGGACCGGGACCGGCAACGGGATCGCAACCCTCAGTGTTGCACCCACACCTCGCTCAGCCAGTGAGCGGGAACTGGTCTGTATGTGGGATCCGAACCCTCGGCGGGAGCGCCACCGCGCTCCCAAGCGGCGCACTGTAGCAGTGCGCCACCGGGCCGGCCCGATATATGAGGGTATTTCAATAAGTTCGTGGAAAAATAGAATTGAAAGATAATACTAATCTTTCCATGAACTTTTTGAAGTACTTTTGTATCTATATTTTTGCTATAGTTGGAAAATTGCACAATTGTTGATGCATTGGTGATTAAAGTATTTTTTTTTTTTAAGATTTATACATTTTGGAACACATGAGTGTTTTTTCCTACTAAATATAGTATTTTTAATTATAAAATTTGAAAAAATATACAGAAACATAGAAAATAATATATCTAACTGCTTCCCAACAGGGTCTTGCTTTTAAAAGCTTCCTGCTGTGGTGATTAAGCACAATGATTTATAGATGAAGAAGAAACTATGGTCTTATCTTGCTCTAAGTGCATGTTTTACTATTGATGTTTTCTGCCTTCTTAGTAGAGAGAAAATAGTACATTATTTGTTGGTGTGACACAAATTGGTTGTTTTGGTACTTAAGGAAAAGTACATCATGGCTGTATTTATTTGTATATGTTCATATGAACCTGTTAATTTGCCCTGCTTATTATTATGGATTAAGTATTTCACGTAGACCCAGTCTGTTGGATACTGAGACTCTATGCATACATTGTCACTTAGATCCAAGACCATGTGGTGACAAGAAGGAAATACAACTGGTTACTGTCTCCCCCCTCCTACCTTACCTGCCTTGGTTGTCTTCTTCCTCTTGTCTTGCTTTGAACTAGAGGCAGTGTCACTCAGTGATCGGAAGTTCTGTCTTTGGAGTTAGAATACAGGGCTCCTATCTTGACCTTAACACATCCTCACTGGTGACTTTGGGCAGACAGCTGTGAGACTGGGGACAAGGCTAAGTTGACTCCATTCACAAAGCAGGTATAAAGACGGTCTCTACCATCATTCAGAGGCATGTTGGGGGCTGCATGAGGTAATATAGGGAAAGTGCTTGGAGAGCAGGGCCCCTGCATGGTTAAAAAAATGAGCTCTCGGGGACTCCCATCTGCCTGCTCAGGACTGCTCCCTCCTGGGTGCCCCTGCCTCTTACACGCCCCTCTTCTCAGGTCCCCTGGTGAAAATCATGGCTCTGTCTTTGGTGCTCCCAAGTACTCTTATTTCACTCTTACTTGGCTCTGGGCCAGGTGGAAGAGGCATCATCTCCTTATCTCCGGGGAAGCAGAGTTTTATTTATTTATTTATTTATTTATTTATTTTAAGTACCCAGGGCACTTGCGTTGCTATAGTACAAATGCTAACTGAATTGAACAGAATGGGATTGACTAGCATCTCAGATTTTGCTGTGTCGTAAATGCTGTCCTCTAAATACTCTATAAACAATTCTGCTTTCTCTTTTCTTTGTTTGCTCTCACCTTTTGGCAATAATTTCCATTTGTTTTTCTTTCCCACATTTCTCCGTGAGTTTATCCTTGCCTAGCAGACACGGCTGATTCTGACAGCTTTTCAAGGGCACATCACCTTCTTATTATAAGGCTGCCCTGGCATGGCCCAAACTTTCAGACGACTTTTCCTTTCTCCCTGCCAATTTTGGAATCTTTCTGCTCAACATCATCTGATAGAGATTTGGGACTAAGTAAAATGAATGTTGTATGATTTTCCCTGTAATTTTAGATCCCCAAATACTGCTCTTGGCCAACCACGCTATTCTCTGTGGCTTTTTCACTCCACCACATTTGAGTAATATTGTTGGCATGGATGTAAGTAAACAGTTTGTGAAATGTCGTGTTTTAGAAATTAGAAGATGGATGGGCTCTTGGTTCTGCTGGGCCAGAGGAAAGATGAGTTTTGTCAGTGGATGGGAAGATGAATTGGAAGGAGGTGTTGTTATCTGAAGTTGATGTGGTCAGCTTTACTGAGCTGATGTGATGATCATTTATGCAGAGGTGAGGACCAAGTGGCTGGAGGGGAAACTTCAGAGGGATTTTGGTAATTAAGGATGAATCCTTACAGAGGAGATAGGATGTAACCAGTAAAAAGTCACCAGAAGAGAATATGATAATAAAACAATATTATCAATAAAAATAAAAATTAACAATATTAGGAAAATATAACAATAAGGATCCTTTGTCTTTGTAGACTTAAAAATGTTTTTATTTCTTGTAGGATTACCAGACAATTCCAATGTGACTTTCAGTCTCGCATGAACTTTATTTTATTATTCTTATTTTTAATTAAAAAGTAGACTCTCCATGCTCTCACCCAGATGTATTTCATTTTAACACCACATCAAGTGGATAGTTAACAATTAGCATCTTCAAAATATGTTATTGTAAAAGCTGTTTAAGTCAGCTAAGACATATCACCTCACCTTGATAAATTATGTGCTGCGTTGGCTCAAGAGTGGGGAGACTTCTACCTCTTCATTGACTCTGAAGCTTCAAGCAGATCAATTAGTTCCTGTGAGTCTTTCCCAACCTTCAAATGGGGAGAATAGCATTCATTACCCAACCTCATTCAGGTCATTGTTGTGAATATCAGGTATATGAATCCTCTTCTCTCTTGACACTTTTCATGTTGTATCACAGTCATTTGTGTCTTTGTCTGGCTTCTCAGCGTGAACGTGAGCTCTGTGAAGGCAGGGCTCATACCACAGCTACCTTTTTATCCTCAGTGCATGGTAGGCACATAGACCTTTATGGAATGAATGAATGAATGAATGAGTGGATTCATTTGTTGCACTTTCACGGAGGTCCTATAGGTAGTGCTACACAGAAGGTGTTAAGTGCTATGAAGAAAATGAAAAGGTAATGGGCTAGAGGGTGACGGGGCTGGAGGTGGGTGGGTGGAGAGGAAGTCAGGGAATTTCTCTATAAGGAAGTGACATTTGAGACCTGTGTGGTAGAAAAGGGTCTGGACAAGAGCATTTTAGGCCGGGAGAGGTCCTGGGGTGGGACTAGGCCTGGCCCGTTGCAGGGACACAGGTCAGTGTTGTTGGGTTGTCAGTGTGGGTGGCAGTAATAGGCAATGAGAGGGAAGAGGGTGGCAGGCTAGATCCCAAGTCAGGTCTTATAGGCTGTGAAAGGCCATAAATAAGGTAATAAGGGGGACTATACATCACTTCATAAATGAAAGTGGATTTTGTTATTAAAGAATTAAACAAAATACAGGATTTTATTTTTTTTCGAAGGCATGCGAAAGAATGTTTTAAATAGAAAATTCATTACATCACCTTTATTGCGATTTTTTATTGATGAGAAAAACTGCACATGGGACAGTGAAGTACCCAAGTCCACACACAAATTATTGTTGCAGGCTGACCGCTGGCACTGTGTCCAGATCGCCAGACTGGCACTGTGTCGATTGGAACCCCCATGCCACCAGAGCCACGAGGCCAAGAAAGGATGAGAGCGTGAGGGTTAAGAAAGACAAGATCACTGCTGTGTTAAAAGTCAAATTAGTGGGGATTCTCACATAGTAAATAAAAAATAAAGCTTAATCCTTTCATAAAAAAATCTCATTTTGATGATCATAGAAAATTCATAGAAAGTAGATAGGGTGTGTTAAAGTGAGAGTTAAACATTTTTGGAATATATTTTAATGCTGTTCTGAAGTTTTATTCATTTACAATTTACAAGTTGGGTTAACTGTTGGCTGTACCTGGCATTTTCTGGTAGAAAATGAGCTTAATGAAGATGCTTCACAGAACAACCACGTAAACAAACTTAAGGTGATCATATTAAGGTTTTTATGGCTGTTTTGTGAAATTTTTTCTACAATGTGTTGTTGTATTTCTTGTCTAGAAAAACAATGCTTAAAACCCACTCAATTTCGGTGGGTTTTTGGTGATTAAGAGCTTGTGTCTCAGGTCTCTATACTGACTGTCAAGTTACCAATGGTGTCTCTGGGACACTTCCTGCAAGATGTTTGAAAAAAATAAAAAAACTAACTCTCTGTTTTAACACACCTGCCCCCCCTTCTCCTTTTGCTTTATTTTCCTAAAAGTATAGGCAAATACAAGACTTCTTCTTTTGAGAGAGCCCTGCTCTTTTCTCTCTGTGATAGTGAAAAGGTTATGTTAAGTTAGTCAAGAATTTCTTAGTAATTGGAGGTGAAGTAACACAGATGATAAGTGAGTTAAAGGCAGGGACTGTTTTCCATCCATTAGGAAGTTGGCCTACACAGCAGTTCTGTGTATACAATAGGCCCTCAGTAAGGTTTCTTGGTTAATAAGCATTACAAGTCATATTTGTGTCTGAGTGGAAGAGCAGCTGAAGTTCATTTAAATCAATGGGTACCAAGATTATGTTATTCAGCAGTTCTTTTTGTTACAAGAGACTGTATATAACAACAGATTTCTCTGTGTAATGTTTGTAATGCTCAATTTTGAGTATTAGAGGCTCTTTCTTTGGTAAAAAATTTCTCCATTCCTTTCTTTAATACAGACTGTTTGAATGGCACTTCACAGACCACTAGCCTAGCAGTTCTCAAAGTGTGGACCCTGGACCAGGGACATCAGCATTGCCTGGGAACTTGCTAGAAATGCACATTCTCTGGCC
>NW_007749792.1:2117-2572 GCF_000696425.1 Galeopterus variegatus | reverse complement strand
TCTCCATTCCTTTCTTTAATACAGACTGTTTGAATGGCACTTCACAGACCACTAGCCTAGCAGTTCTCAAAGTGTGGACCCTGGACCAGGGACATCAGCATTGCCTGGGAACTTGCTAGAAATGCACATTCTCTGGCCTTACCCCAGACGTTCTGAGTCAGGAACTCTGCGGATGGGCCCTGCCCTCGTGTTTTAACCAGCCCTACAGGGGATCCTGATAACGATTCTTCTAGCTTCACCCATCTCGGCCTACTTTCACATATCCCTCCTACCATGATCGCTTGCGGTGGGAGGAAGGGGACAGGGAAATCGGCTCCTTTGGGCTCCCAGGCCTGGGGGCGTAGAGGCTTATGTTTTCTCCTCCTTCCTCTCATTTCTGCTTAAGATGATTTTATATGTTATAAAGCCCGATGGAATGGATCAGTTTTCCCAATCTCAGATGGGAACCTTGGAAT
>NW_007749792.1:0-534 GCF_000696425.1 Galeopterus variegatus | reverse complement strand
GCCTGTTATAAGACTAGGATCCTTTGTAGAAAGAGCTGGTGAAGGAGTTGGTTTGCTTGTCCTGTGAAATAGGGACTATTTTCTCCCTTATGTATCTTTTTTCCCCCCACAAAATAAATGAATGCAAAAGACATTTTGCCTGAGCATTGAAGAAAAATTAGGTCTTTCAAAATATCTGTTCCTTACTAAGTAGAAAGGTGGTTTTGTTTTGTTTTGTTTTGGTGGGAAAGCTTATTTACATCATCAGTTATTATAGTAGTTGATATACCTGGTTAAAAGTAAATATTTTATCTTCTCCTTCCAATGCTAGTAGCATGCAGCTATTTCCAAATATCTGCATGTTACTTTTGATGAAATATCCAAAATATCCAAATGTTTAAATATCATGTAAAGGCCACAGTCCTAGAAAATGGTACTAAAATTTTGAAGAGGCCCAAATTTGAGGGATTACTTAAAAATATGGATTTAGAAAAAAAAAAAAAACTTGAGTTCTCACTCCTTTAGTCTCATATGGGAAAATAGTAGAATAATAAG
>NW_007749791.1:9462-10603 GCF_000696425.1 Galeopterus variegatus | reverse complement strand
ACCTGCGGACCCGAGACTCGGGACCGCCCACCTCCACCGCCGCCACCGTCCAAGCAGCCCGCCCGACCAGAGAGACTGAACCCCAACAAAATCCCCACCCCCGACTTCCCGCGACCCGGGACAGCCCAACGCACACCGCCCACCGCCCCCGATGTCCAAGCTTTCAGGCCAACAAGTTAGACTTCACCCAAACAAAAGCCCCGCCCCCAAGACGGGAGACCTGGGCCCCCCCACCGCCGCCGCTGCAGTCCAAGCAGCCTGGCCGACTAGGGAGTCAGAACCCCAAAAATAACTCCCACGTCAGAGAGCCCAAGACCCGTGCTCGCCCATCGCCACAGCCGCCACCGCCGTCCATGCAGGCAGGCCGACCAGGGAGCATGAAATCCAAAAAAAGCCCACACCCCAGGGGCACGTACACCCTGGCCCGCCCTCCGCCGCTGCCGCCGCCATCGCCGAAGAAGCCAGGAGAACCAGGGAGCCTGAAACCTAAAAAAAGGCGCCTCCCGGGATCTGAGACACGGGACGCCCACCGTCCACCGCACACCGCTAACCGCCCACCGCCGCCACCAACAAACAGCGAGGCCGATCAGGGAGACTGAACCCCAAGAAAAGCCCCACCCCGGCTACCCGAGACACGGGACAGCCCACCGGCCCCACCGCCGCCTCCCCAGCAGCCAGTTCTACTGAGGAGCCTGAATCACAACAAAAGCCCTCCCCCCACCCGGGACTACAGACACAGGCCGCCCACCTTCCACCCGACACCGCCCACCGCCGCAGTTGTCCAAGCATGCAGGCCAACCAGGGAGCCTTCACCGAAACCAAAGCCCCGCCCCCAGGACCGGAGACCAGGGCACGCCCACCGCCGCCTTCATCGTCCAAGAACTGAGGCTGACCAGGGATCCTTCACCCCAAAAATATTCCCCACCCCACGGGGACCCGAGACTACCACGCCCCCACCGCCGCTGCCGCCGCCACTGTCTAAGCAGTCAGGCCGACCATGGAGCCTGAACACCTACAAAAGACCGGCCACCTGGGACCCTGACTCGGGCCGCCCATCACCGCCGCCGCCGCGATCCAAGCAGCCAGGATGATCAGGGAGGCTGAACCCTAATAAAATCACCCCCCCCCCGGGGATCCATGA
>NW_007749791.1:7472-8008 GCF_000696425.1 Galeopterus variegatus | reverse complement strand
CGCCGCCATCATGGTCCATGCAGCCAGGCCGACCAGGTTGCATGAACCCCAACAAAAGCCCACGTCCCTGGAGATCCCAGAATCGGGCCCACGTCCCGCCGCCGCCACCGCCGTCCAAGTAGCCAGGCTGACCAGGGCGCCTGAACCCCAACAACAGCTCCACCCCGGGGCCCCGTGGCCTCCGCCCGCTCACCGCCGCCGCCGTCCTTGCAGCCATGCCGACCAGGGAGCCGGAACCCCAACAAAAGACCCCCCCTGGGGATCCGAGAACCGGGCCCGCCCTCCGTCGCCGCCGCATCCGTCCTAGTCTAAGGAGCCAGGCCGACCAGGTCGCCGAAAGCCCAACAAAAGCTCGCCCCCCAGGAGACCCGAGACCTCGGCCCGCCCACCACCTCTGCCATTCAAGCAGCCAGGCCGATCAGGGAGACTGAACCCGAAAAAGGCGCCCCCCGGTGACCCGAGACCTCGGCCAGCCCACCGCCGCCACCGTCCAAGCAGCCAGGCCTGCCAGGGAGCCTGAAACTCATCAAAAGCTA
>NW_007749791.1:5290-5698 GCF_000696425.1 Galeopterus variegatus | reverse complement strand
CCCCGACTTCGTCGTCCAAGAAGCAAGGCTGACCAGGGATCCTTCACCCCCCAAAAATTCCGCACCCCATGGGCACCCAAGACTAGGACCTGCCCACTGCCGCTTCCGCCGCCGCCGCTGCACAAACGGCCAGGCATCCAGGCCGATCAGGAAGACTGAACCCCAACAAAAGCCCCATCCCGGGGACTTGAGACACCGGCCCACCCCACACCG
This sequence comes from Galeopterus variegatus, assembly GCF_000696425.1. Classification (NCBI taxonomy): domain Eukaryota; kingdom Metazoa; phylum Chordata; class Mammalia; order Dermoptera; family Cynocephalidae; genus Galeopterus; species Galeopterus variegatus. The sequence continues at coordinate 5,485 of NW_007749791.1, read as the reverse complement.
CCGCCGCCGCCCAAGCAGCCAGTTCTACCACCGAGCCTGAAAGACAACAAAAGCCCCACCCAAACGGGGGACTAGAGACAAGGGCCGCCCACCGCCCATCAGAAAACGCCACCCGCAAAGTTGTCCTAGCCCCAAGGCCAACAAGGGAGCCTTCACCGAAACAAAAGCCACGCCCCCTAGACCAGAGACCTGGGC
>NW_007749791.1:2909-3268 GCF_000696425.1 Galeopterus variegatus | reverse complement strand
AGGAAACCCAAACCAGTTATTCTTTGTAGGTTGTCCTAGTGTCTATTTCCCCAAAAGGAGATTCTGAAATAAGGTAGTTTATTTGGAACCCGATCCCAAGAAGCATGGTAAGAGAGTGTGGAATTGAGACAGGGAAAAGAGGAAAGCAATAATCAAAAGTGTTCAGTCCAACCTTGCGAGGCCTGTAGAACAAAGCTCACAATTAGAGGCCCGAAGAATGAGGAAAGTGGGGTAATTATGCACCAATTCCCATTCCTCTTTGGCTGAAGGTTACTCCTGGGTGTACTAATGATCTTGTTCTTTTGTCCTGTCCTTCCTGCCATCCCAGCCCACTTCCCCAGCCAGAGAATGTCCGCAGG
>NW_007749791.1:0-910 GCF_000696425.1 Galeopterus variegatus | reverse complement strand
TCTTTCACCCAAACAGTCATTTACGTACAGGTGTGTATGCGTGTTGACAACGCATAGATGTGTTTCAACCTGAGACCCTCAATACGGACTACAAACTGACATGTTTACGTAACAATTTCTGTGCACAGCTCAGCAGCCGCTCAATGTTCCCTGGCCCATGTGGACCAGGTTTGAACACCCAGTCCCTCGACAGGATGTTAGAGACGTGGCCAGCCCCTTGCTACCTCCACCACTGCGGTGATGAAAACACTTCAACAGAAACCTGGGCAGCTGCGGTTGTGGAACAACCTCCCTGGATCACCGCTGCTTGGCAAATAGACATGCCGGAGCACTTTGTTAGGAGTTGCTGAGCTGTNAAATCACCTTTATATCTTAACAAATTTGAGTGAGGTTCTTGTCATGTCACCAAGACAAACCAATTAAACTTATTAAGATATCAACATCAACATCCCTATGATGAGATGCCAGTACTGTCACCCGAAATGTAAATGTGATCAAAATAGAGTAACAATCATGAAAACTTCAGCTCCACCATCTATATTTCCCTCAGCAACAGGGTTTTACTTTACTTATTTTTAAATTGAACCAGTTTTAAAATTGCCTCAAATATATTCCTTATTTATCCAATGCTGCATAAATCTTTGCACAACCAATACTCATCAGACTTAGTAAAACATTCTCTATCTACCTTGAGGATAATTTTGTGGAAAAAGTATTAAATAATTTTTATTCTTAGAAATGAGTTTACATTTTTTGAAAGAAATGTGTTTGTTGGGTATAAATTTTACATTAGATGAAAAAATGCCTGAGTTCACCTGTCACTGGGGCAGCAGGTCTTCTGCAGGCCTATGGCACCCTCTCCCCAGAGAAGCGCACACACACACACACACACACGCTTGTACACACACAC
>NW_007749790.1:10321-10604 GCF_000696425.1 Galeopterus variegatus | reverse complement strand
AACCATGACAGGGTGGGAGTGGCAGCCATGTTGGCAGGGGACCCACTCTATTTCTGTAAACCGTAAAGGGAATTTATTGGTTTGATTACTAAAAAGTCCTTGGGTATAACTAGCTTCAGGCATGACTGTATCCTGGGGCTAAAGGTTATTATCTGCATCTTCTATTTCTGCATATTACATTAGCTTTTCTTCCAGGCAGGCTGTCTCTTCATAGTAGGCCCCAGAAGTTCTAGGCTACTTTCTGCAGGGGGAAGAGAGTGATTGTCTTTTTGTAAAGTCCCAG
>NW_007749790.1:8687-9514 GCF_000696425.1 Galeopterus variegatus | reverse complement strand
AGCTGTGCCCTTCAGATGGAGTTACATGGAGGTGGCAGAGGAGAAGAGGGCCTTGGTGGCCCCTAGGACAGCAAGACAACTCATACGGTTCCTGTGGTCCTACGCAGGAGCGTGGAGCCAGACAACTGAAAAAGGAGCCATTCAGAGGCCGATGAGTCATTGCAAGGGACTGGTGCAGGTCCTGTCTCATGGGAAGTGTTTGGAACATGGGCAGTGGGGGAAACAGACCCACCAGGAGAACACTGGGACTCAGGAAAGACAGCCAATCTTCTCCCTGATCAGCACAGGACCACTCAGAGGAGACTGGTCGTGAATGCAGACTTGCATGGGGTGCAGTATGATAAAAAACTCAGGCCCAGATCAGAGTTTCTACACAACCCAGATCTACCAGGTCTCTGGAGAGACAGAAGTACCTATAAGGTCAACCATTAAGCCCTGAGCTGCACAAAAAGTCTTCCTTAGGGAAACAGCAGCAAAGCAGCAATTTAGCTCGACCACACAGCTCAAGTACTGGTTCCCCTAGGAAGTCCCCCCCATTTTAAAAGTGAGCAAAGGACAAAAAAATTAGTTCCAGTCCAGGCACGCTACCAGCACCTTGTGGCCCGCCTGGGAACTGGAGGCTTGGATCCAGGGACTGGACCCTACTGTCACATCCAGGCATACCTTGCCAGTGCCTTGGGGCCTGCCCAGAGACCCAAGGCATTGAGAAGGTGGCCAGACCCCACTCCACATCCCACCACCAGCACAACATGGCCCCGCATGGGGGCTCAGGGCATGATGTGGGGACCAGACCCCCCCCAACCAGGCACATCATGCCAGCACCTCAG
>NW_007749790.1:2792-7687 GCF_000696425.1 Galeopterus variegatus | reverse complement strand
TCAGGCCCAGATCAGAGTTTCTACACAACCCAGATCTACCAGGTCTCTGGAGAGACAGAAGTACCTATAAGGTCAACCATTAAGCCCTGAGCTGCACAAAAAGTCTTCCTTAGGGAAACAGCAGCAAAGCAGCAATTTAGCTCGACCACACAGCTCAAGTACTGGTTCCCCTAGGAAGTCCCCCCCATTTTAAAAGTGAGCAAAGGACAAAAAAATTAGTTCCAGTCCAGGCACGCTACCAGCACCTTGTGGCCCGCCTGGGAACTGGAGGCTTGGATCCAGGGACTGGACCCTACTGTCACATCCAGGCATACCTTGCCAGTGCCTTGGGGCCTGCCCAGAGACCCAAGGCATTGAGAAGGTGGCCAGACCCCACTCCACATCCCACCACCAGCACAACATGGCCCCGCATGGGGGCTCAGGGCATGATGTGGGGACCAGACCCCCCCCAACCAGGCACATCATGCCAGCACCTTGGGGCCTGGCCAGGGACCTGGGCATGGTGAAGGGGTCCAGCATGGTGTGCCTGGTCTGGAATCCCCTCCCACAACCAGACACACTCTGCCAGCACCTCAGAGCTCACCTGTGGACCCAAGGCATGGAGAAAGGGACCGAACCACTCTCCCACAACCAGGCACACTATGACAGCACCTCGGGACCCACCCTGTGACTGGAAGCATAGAGCCAGGGACCAGACCTCCCCCCCCACACAACCAGGCACACTGCACCAGTGCATTGGGACCTGCCCAGTGACTGGAGGTATGGAGCTGGTGACTGGACACCCCCACAACAAGGCAAACTGCCAGCAACTCATAGCCCTGCCTGGGGACCCAAGGTATGGAGCTGGGGGGTGTACCCCCCGCCCACAACCAGGCACACCATGCCAGCACCTTGAGGTCTGCCCGGTGACCTGAGGTAGGGAGCTGGGGAGTGGAACCCCCTCCCACAACCAGGCACACTACACCAGTGCCTCTGGGCCCTCCTGGGAACCTGAGGTATGGAGCCAGGGACCAGACACACCCCACAACCAAGCACACCACCAGTGCCAAGGAGCATGCCAAAAGCATCACCTCCATGTGGTTGGCCCACCACAGCCACCACAATAACCATGGCTGCTGCAAAAGTGGCTAGACACCACAACCCCTGCACAGATGGTCTGCCAACCACTGGAGTGCATTGATACAAGGAGAGTCACCAACAGAGATAAAGAAAAGAGGATGTCTTTCTCCACAAAGTCCATTTCAGAGTGACAGAAGAAGCATCTGCTCTATGATAATATCGGGGGATCTGATCACACCTCTCAATATTGGAGAGATCATCTAGGCAACAAATGAACAGAGTAACCATGATTCCTTCAGAAGGAGAGAAGAAATCTAGGGTAATTAGGTGGGGGAAGGGAGGAAGAAGGGGATGGAGAGAGATTGGATGGGGCATAAAGAATAATTATGATTTGTAACAATATATGTGCTAGTAATATTGATTTGATCAACATATCTCTGTGTTGAACCCCAAAAGTACGTATAATCAATTTTGATGCAATAAAATAAAAAAAATAAAAAAATTATTTGTTTCTGTTCATGAGAGGTTTGTTCTATGATTTCTTTTATAATATACTTGTCTGTGTTTCCTATCAGTTTATGCTGTCTCGTAAAGCCTTCTGAAAGGCTTTATTTAAAATTTGACATATGTGTTCCCTATATGTTTGGAGTAATTCACCAGTGAATCTGTTTCTGAGTTTTCTTCAAAGAAAGCTTTTATAAGATAATTTCACTGGTGGAGGGGAGGCAAAAGCTCCACAGAGACCACACACCGTGTGGTGCCGGCTCATGACCCAGCAGGTAGGCCTCACATGTGCCACCCGACTCCACCCCTGGCTCAGCCGAGTGTGCTCAGAGCAGGGAGACATACAGCAGGGGAGGTGGAAGCTCTGCAGAGACCACACACTCTTTGGTGCTTTTGCACGACCCAGCAGCCCAGCAGAGTACATGCAAGGCAGGGAGACATCCAGCAGGGGAGGCAGAAGCTCCGCAGAGACCACATGCCCTGTGGTGCTGGTGCGCGACCCAGCAGCCTGGCCAAGTGCATGCTGACCAGAAAGGCGGTTTCCTGGAGCAGCCCAGACACGAGGCAACCATGCACACAAGGCACTAGTGGCCAATTGAGCAGACACTGAGGTGGCCATACCAAATGGCAACCTCAGCAACATCCTAGCCAGACAATTGTGTCAAACCAGTAGACTGTGACACGCTCTGCCACAATGACTAAACAACAAAGGAAAGATATCAGAAATATGAAAAATCAAGAAAGAACACCACAAAGGGTAATAACTCTCAAACGCTAGATCCTATAGAACAAGAAGCCCTTGAAATGTCTGATGAGGAATTTCGAGTGATAATTCTAAGAAAACTGAGATACAAGAAAACTCAGCTAGACAACATGGTGAAACAAGGAAAAGTATACAGGACCTGAGAGAAGAAATGCACAAGGAAATCAATGCCCTGAAAAAGAATGTAGCAGAGCTTGCTGAGCTGGAGAATTCATTCAACAAAATAAAAAACACAACAGAGAGTTTAACCAGCAGACTTGCAAAAGTAGAAGAGAGAAATTCTGACCTTGAAGATGGGCTGTTTGAAATAACACAGGGAGACTAAAAAAAATTAAAAGCATTGAAGAAAATCTAAGGGAGATATCAGGCAACCTTAAGCGCTCAAATATCTGAGTCATGGGTATTCCAGAAGGGGAGGAAAAAGGAGACTGCATTGAAAGCATATTCAACAAAATAGTGGCAGAAAACTTCCCAGTTATTGGAAAAGACACATATCTTCAGATTCAGGAATCTCAAAGATCCCCAAACGTATTCAACCCAAAAAGGTCTTCTCCAAGACATGTTATAGTCAAATTGGCAAAAGTCAAAGACAAAGAGAGAATCTTAAAAGCTGCAAGAGAGAAGCATCAAATCACTTATAAGGGAGCCCCAATCAGACTAACATCAGACTTTTCAACACAAACCCTAAAAGCAAGAAAGGAATGGGATGATATATTCAAAATACTAAAAGACAGAGATTGCCAGCCAAGAAAACTCTACCCCCCCAAGGTTATCCTTCTGAAAATGAAGGGCAAATAGAATATTTCTCAGACAAACAAAAACTGTTGGAGTTCACTACCACATGACCACCCTTACAAGAAATTCTCAAGGGACTACTGGGTTTGGTACCAGAAAAACAACTACCGCTGCCATAAAAACCCAAGAAAAATCAAAACCCACTCGTATAATAAAAATGGCATCTATGAAGAGAAAACAAACAAAAGGTTATCTACAACCCAAGGAACCAACAAACAGAAAAGAAACAGTAAATCAGAAAGAAAGGAACAAAAGACACTTAAGACATCCAAAGAAAAATCAATAAAATGCTAGGATTAAATCAACACTTTTCAATAACAACTCATAATGTAAAAGGCTTAAATTCCCCAATCAAAGACACAGACTGGCTGACTGGATTAAAAATGAGGACCCAACTACATGCTGCCTTCAAGAGACCCACAACACCTATAAAGACTCACATAGACTAAGAGTGAAAGGATGGAAAAGGATTTACCATGCAAACAGAAATGAAAAATGAGCTGGAGTAGCTATTCTTATATCTGATAAAATAGACTTTAAACTAAAAACCATAAAAAGAGATAATGAGGGCGACTACATAATGATAAAAGTATTGATCCATCGAGAAGACATAACAATCATAAATATATATGGACCCAATGTCAGAGCAGCCAAATTTATAAAACAAACTCTATTGGACCTCAAAAGGAAATAGATACTAATACCATAATAGCAGGGGACCTGAACACTCCACTGCCAATATTGGACAGATCATCTAGGCAAAGAATCAGCAGAGAAACACAAGATCTAAACAACACACTGCACCAATTGGACTTGGCAGATATCTACAGAACATTCCATCCAACCTCAGAATATTCATTCTTCTCATCAGCAAATGGATTATTCTTCAGGATAGATCACATGTTAGGTCACAAATCAAGTCTCAACAAATTTAAAAGAATTGGAATTATCCCATGTATTTTTTCAGACCACAATGGATTAAAATTAGAAATCAATAACAAATGAAACTCTGGAAAATATACAAACACATGGAAATTAAACAATATTCTACTTAATGACATATGGGTCCAAGAAGAAATCAAACAGGAAATCAAAAAATTTATTGAAACTAATGAAAATAATGATACATTATGCCAAAACCTGTGGGATACTGCAAAAGCAATACTAAGGGGGAAATTTATCACATTAAATGTTTAGTGCAGAAGAATGGAAAGATGGCAAGTGAACAACCTAACACTTCACCTTAAATAACTAGAAAAACAAGAACAATCCAAATAATAATAATCCAAAGTTAGCAGACAAAAAGAAATCATTAAGATCAGAGCAGAACTTAATGAAATTGAAACCCAAAAAACAATACAAAAGATCAATGAATTAAAGAGTTGTTTTTTTGCAAAGATAAATAAACGTGACAAACCATTAGCATGGCTAACAAAAAAAAAAAAAAAAGAGAAGATTCAAATAACAAAAATTAGAAATGAAAAAGGTGATATTACAACTGATTCATCTGAAATAAACAACTAATATAAACAACTATATGCCAACAAATTTGAAAATCTGGAGGAAATGGATAAATTTCTGGACACACACAAGTTCTCAAAACTGAGCCATGAAGACGCAGAAAATCTGAACAGACCAATAACAATAAAGGAGATTGAAGCTGTTATCAGAAGGCTCCCAACAGAGAAAACTGCAGGACCAGATGGATTCAAAGCAGAATTTTACCAAACATTCAAAGAGGAATTGACACCGATTCTTTACAAACTATTCCAAA
>NW_007749790.1:0-1394 GCF_000696425.1 Galeopterus variegatus | reverse complement strand
CATGCTCTTGGATTGGAAGAATCAACATAGTGAAAATGTCCATACTACCCAAGGTGATACACAAATTCAATGCATTCCCTAACAAAATTCCAGTGACATTTTTCTCAGAAATGGAAAAAAAAACTATCCAGACATTTATATGGAATAACAAAAGAGTACGCATAGCCAAAGCAATGCTGAGCAAAAAAAAAATCAAGCTGAAGGTGTAACACTACCTGACTTTAAACTATACTACATAGAGCATGGTACTGGCATAAAAACAGACACACTGATCAATGGAATAGAATAGAGAATCCAGAAATCAACCCACACACCTACAGCCATCTGATCTTTGACCAAGGCACCAAGCCTATACAGTGGGGAAGAGACTGCCTCTTCAGCAAATGGTGGTGGGATAACCAGATATCAATATGCAGGAGAATGAAACTAGACCCATACCTCTCACCGTATACTAAAATCAACTCAAAATGGATTAAAGAATTAAATATACACCCTTAAAAAATAAAACTTCTTAAAGAAAACAGGAGAAACACTTCAGGAAGTAGGACTGGACACATACTTCATGAAGACGACCCCCAAAGCACGGGCAACCAAAGGAAAAATAAGCAAATGGGATTATATCAAACTAAAAAGCTTCTGCACAGCAAAAGAAACAATTATCAGAGTTAAAAGACAACCAAGAGAGTGGGAGAACATATTTTCAAAACATACATCTGACAAAGGATTAATATCCAGAATATACAAGGAATTGAAACAACTTTACATAAAAAAAAAAAACAAGCAACCCATTTAAAAAATGGGCAAAAGAGCTAAATAGGCATTTCTCAAAGGAAGATATACGAATGGCCAACAAACACATGAAAAAATGCTCGACATCACTCAGCATTCGGGAAATGCAAATCAAAACCACAGAGAGATACCATTTCACCCTACTTAGGATGGCTAATATCCAAAAGACTGTGAATGGTAAATGCTGGTGAGGTTGCGGAGAAAAAGGAACTCTCATGCATTGTTGGTGGGACTGCAAAATGGTGCAGCCTTTTTGGAAAATGGTATGGAAGTTCCTCAAACAATCACAGATAGNCCAGATTGGAAAAGATGAAGTCAAACTGTCCCTGTTTGCAGATGACATGATACTATATATTAAACAGCCTAAAGCCTCTACAAAAAAACTCTTGGAGGTGATAAATGATTTCAGCAAAGTAGGAGGATACAAAATCAACACACAAAAATCAGTAGCATTTCTATTCACCAATAGTGAACATGCAGAAAGAGAAATCAAGAAAGCTTACCCATTTACAATAGCCACCAAAAAAATAAAATACTTAGGGACTGAGTTAGCCAAGGATGTGAAAAATCTCTATAATGAGAACTACAAACCACTGCTGAGAGAA
>NW_007749789.1:6955-10609 GCF_000696425.1 Galeopterus variegatus | reverse complement strand
AAGAAATTAGTAAATTATCATGTGCTTTGATTATTTCTGTTAAACTTTTCACTGACTCCTGGACCCCTTTATAAAGTGGCCCCCTTTATAATTTTTAAACATTATTAAAAATTATTTTTAATAGTTTTTTAAAAAATATTTCCAAACCAAAACAAGATACTTTTTCTCCAGCTTCTGTCAGGTCAGCAGACCTGGACCACTACCAACAAATTGGTGGTTTCCTAAAATTAAATGATTGAAATTCTCCTTGGAAATTAGGAATTCCCAGTATCTCAAAGGGACCAATTTTTAACTCAAGTCAGATTCTAAAACACCTTTTCAGAATTCTATACTTGTTTTCCATGGGTTTGATTTGTCAGACCCAGTTTCTTTTAAAATATTTCTACCTTCTGAATTTGATTTTCCTTTAACAAGGGGAAACACATTTCTTTCTAGAATGAAAGGTAGTCTGGAAACTGGACTGATAAAGGAATAAACCTTTGTATTCCTTCGACGTAGCCAAGAGAACTTTATTTTCCCATCTTTGGGTCAATAAAGTATTTTGTTGCTTTTATAGAAGATTGAGCATTTTCTCTTACTGAGGAATGAGCTTGGAGTCACTTCTGTTTAATATGCTCAGTCAAAGTACTGATAAGAGGTCTTTTCTGAGATGTGGAAGACACGCTATTTGTTTCTTAAAATTGCCTTGAGTTTCTTTGGAAAGATAGGGAACTGTGGAATATTTATTTCCCTCCCTGGTGATGGTAGTAGAAGTGCAGGTCCACCTGCCCTCCTAACACATCTACTTCTAGTTAAATTTATTTCCTAGCTCAAAGCAATGAAGAGCCTCTCATCTCCCCTGTTCTCCCTCTTTCCTCTGATCTCTCCAGCTCCTTGCTTTTTTTGCCTCTCTGTAGTCCTCTTGCTTTTCCTCCCTCTACCTCTTTCTTTCCCCTCTGTCCTAGAATGTGCAAGTCCATAACAATAGTGACTAAAAATGTTAATGCAGAAATTACAGATCATTGAATGCTGTGGATCCTTAAAGTCATTGCAAAGTGTTGAAACCAGATAAATGTTGAAACTAAAACATGAGACTGCCAAGAGTCTGTATTACTTAATGCAGCAATCCTCTCTGTGGTCACAGTTTTTAAAATTTACATCTGTTTAAGGAAAGAGCTTCAGTGGAAGAAGGACTAGAAAATATGTGTGATTATAAGACCTAGACAAATGAGATAAACTTTTTCCCCTTGAGGAAGGGTGTGAAAGATTCACAGCCATATTCGGACCAGGACCAGATCACTCATATTTAGCTGGGTGGTTCAGTTAACATCCAGCCAGCATGGTGCAGGAGTGACGAAGGATAGTGAGAGAGAATATAAGGCCAAATCAGGGTTCTAAACTGAGATTTATCCAAGCAAAACTGGGAAAGAGGGATATGGTTGAACCATCTGGAAGTGGGGCTAGTAGGAGTAGAGCAGATTCAAATCTTGAACAGGACAGGGCAGTCCCAGGGATACTGTCAGTGATGTCACATAGAGGAAGAGTGGGTATCAGTTAAGGTACGGTCCAAGGTGCTGTTACAAATAATCCTCCCCACCTCCCATAATATAGCTTAAATAAGAGAGAAGTGTTATGGTTTGTGTGTTTCATTCTTGCATGGCAGTCCAGGACTGGAAGTGTGTCTCTGCTCACACAGCCATCCAGGAACTCAGGCTCATCAGTCTCATTGTTGTTTCCTTCTCAACACATGCAGTTCTCCTACCATGGTCCAAGATGACTGCTCTAGCTCTTGCCATAGTTTTTATATTATACCTAATAGGAAAAGGCCAGGTGGTCTTGTTGCACTCTCTTTTTCCTCACATGGATTTGCTACCTCTCTCCCCTGGGTGACGGAGATGCAAAGGATTACTCAAAGCCCATTTCCTCTGAGCAGTGAGACACCCCGAAGGGGTTAACTTCCTGGAACCCTCAAGAGAGAGGCATTCCTCCTTTGGAAAATTAACACTGAACTGGGGTTCTATCTCAGTATTTATTCTCCAGGCCAGAAAGTTACAGAAAAGCAACATAGGTGGAGTTATGGCTAAGTATAGTTTAACAACAGAAGATGGTAACATCAGTGAAGTAACAAAGTGACATTCCATGATGCAATTTGCACAAGGTTAAGTAGATCCACCAACAAAAGCCTGTTCTTAGCAAATACTGTGTTTTCTTAACAGCAGTTTCCTCAGTACTTTTACATAACAATAAGGCAACTTTCTTAACATATCAATTAGTAGGTTAGCCTGCTCTCAAAGGCATCTGTCCTTGAGAGCCAGCATTACAGTTTTATGACCACAACAGATACTTTAGCCTGGAGAAAGCTTCCTGTCTTTTGCAAGGTTAACATTTCTATATGTAATTTTTAAAAGTTAGGCTAAACCTGAAACTGCAGGGCTTTGGAAACTAGGCCCTGTGAAATACATTTGCTTTATAAATGTTAGTACACCCCACATGGTCATATACCTGTTTTCTCTAAGATCAGTGGCACATAAGTTCTGCCAAGGTCACATTAAGCAGAAATGTGTCATATGGTCTCAGTCTGCAAGAGAGACTGAGAAGTATCTCTAGCTGGGAAGTTGTTTGCCTATTTAATTTGGAACTTTTAATTTGGGATATCCACAATTAAAGGAAGAAGAGAATAATGTCTATTCATGAAAACCAGAGGTGTCTGCAAGAGATATGAGATATACTAACCAATGAATGCCTTAGATGAGCTCAAGCTTCTGGTTCTCATACTATCAGGCCTGTGGTGAACATGCAGTGTGGTCTCTTCTACAACAGTGAATAGTGAAATATAAAAATTCTCTGCTGAATCAAGAAAAAAAATATGCAGAAAGCAGGGCTTATGTGAGACACAAAATACTGACTATTCCCCAAAGGGCTTCTCCCCTCTCCATCCTTCTACAGATCTTATTACATAAAGAAATGACTCTCCACTGAGTGCTGGTTTCTCTGGTATTTCTTTCCAAAATACACCATTGGTTCCTCTAGTGGAAAATTTCCAGTTTTATATGCTGACCAGACTTCTGATTCTCTACATGATACATAACTTTTGATATTTAATAGACAGAATTTGCTTCTTTATTTGTTTTAGACTAGTGTCCAAACGTTGGATATAATAGAACGTAAAAAGTAGACTATTGGTATAAAATGGTAACAAATCATGGCTTATGATGATCTGAAATCGAAGAGGGCTGAGAACATCTCTTAACAAGGAGAATGTGTTTGTATTCACAGTATCTGTAGGTTGCAGTGCACTGATCAAGATAACGAAGGGTTCTGGCTAAGAAAGTAGCAGAAATTAGGAGGCAAATATTAAATCTTAGAATACTGAAGTTGTATTCAAAAAAATACAAATGATATATTTTACTCTTTTATTTTGAAAATCAGGAAATTGAATTGAAACCATGAGTCACATGTACATATTTTTAAAACTTCCATTTCCAAATTTATAAAGTCCAAATAGTTTAATATGTCATCAGATCTTCTTTCTTTTCAGTATTTGTTAGGTTTGCTTCAATAATGTTACCTGATCTCCTCCTATTACCAGTTCCCCCCTCTTCAATTCAGTAGCTTATAAAAAAACATTGATTTTCTTGTTCATGGGTAAACTATGCCTCAGCTAGGCTTGATATC
>NW_007749789.1:2542-4246 GCF_000696425.1 Galeopterus variegatus | reverse complement strand
TATGTTGAGATTTTGACTGGAATAGAATTAAATTTATAGAATAATTGAAAGACAACGACACCTTCCTGAAATTGATTGCTCCTATCCATGAGCACGTGATAGCTCTCCATTTGTATCAATACTTTTCATATCTTTCAATGGAAAAAAGATCTTTTTATGTAAAGGTTTTATATATTTTTCTAGTTTTATCTCTCAGGACATTATATTTTGTGTATTTCTTATTAATGGAATTTGTTTTAAAAGTAAATATTCTTTCACTGTTTTTATTATTGCTGATACAAAGATATGTTTTGTGGGTGTATTGTATAAGATAACCTTGCTTATTAATTCTAAGTAATTTGTTTATAAATTTTCTTGAACTCTTTAAGTAGTCAATAGTATTATATGTAAATAATTTTTCCACCTTTCCTATTCTTAAATTTCTTATTGATTTTTTTTTTGTCTTTCCAATTGTTTGTTTAAATGGTGATTAGTAGGTGCTTTTAACTTATTCCTGACTATTAAGGGATTTGTTATTTCATATATGTTTTTATACTTCTATATTTATCTGTACTTATAAGTAATATGTAGTATTAATTTACATATTTTAAAACTTTATATAAATAGTATACTCTATATATTCTTTTGATAGTTTATCATTAAGTATGATAGTTTCTGCTGTAGCTATTTGACTTCTTTTTTACTACTGTTTCTATTTCTTAAAGTTTTCTTTTAATATTTAAACCATGTTTTTTAAAAAATAATTCCTTTTTGAAAGTATTTTTTAAAAATATTTTTAGGACGGTCATATTGTTTCAGTAGTGTTCTAATATTTTTATGGGGTGGAGTACTATTATATGTAACAACTGAGCCTCGGATTTGGGACACAGTTGGAGAGCAAGTGGAACTTCTGGCCCGAGGTCCTCTTCTGGAGTACCTCTGAACCTTTTCATTAGAGGTTGGATTTTTTTAATTTTTTTGCACTTTAGACATACTGATCTGGCCCGAGGTCCTCTTCTGGAGTACCTCTGAACCTTTTCATTAGAGGTTGGATTTTTTTTTTTTTTTTTTGCACTTTAGACATACTGTTTATCCACATACACATAAAACAACAATTTAGTGTCAGACTTTAAAGAGTAAACAATGACCATTTCCTCTCTGACTAATAGTTAAAATTCCTAACAAAATTTCTAGTCATTGTTTAATGGTTTCTATGTCTGTGATTTGTTACTCTGTCAGTAGTCGGGTCACAGGAACTGTTGATTCTTTTACATTCTCTTGACTTGTATAGAGGTCACAGAGCATGGGAAAAGTATGTGAAATAATTGAACTTCTCTATTTTCTTCATTTGAAAACATGAAAGCCTGGATTAGGATATGGAGTTTAGGATGATTAAAAATCTCAGTGTTGAATTGTGCTTTACGTTGGTCAGTTACTTGAATTGGGGCACATGAGCACAACCATCTCTTCCATGTGTCATTAAAAAGGAATGAGCTATTGCTACTTACAGCAACACAGACAAATCCTCCAGATTTAATGTTGTGGAAAAAAACAGAATCAAATGAGTACAATCTTTATTATTCCACCTACATGAAGTTCCAGGAACAGGAAAAGTAAATCTATGTTGATATAAGTCAGAATAAGTGGTTACCTTTAGGACTATTATGTGATGGGGGAAGGAGCAAGTCCACTGGAGTTTGGAAAGTGTCCCGTATCTTTTTAAAA
>NW_007749789.1:0-1262 GCF_000696425.1 Galeopterus variegatus | reverse complement strand
AGGAGCGCTGCCGCGCTTCCCAAGCAGCGCACTATCCAGTGCGCCACCGGGCCGGCCCCTAGTAAAAGCCATTTTTACGACAAATCCACCACCACTATCATCCTGAATGGGGAAAAACTGAAAGCTTTTGCTTTAAGAACAGGAACAGAACAAAGATGCCCAATCTCATCACTTCTATTCAACATAGTATTGGAAGCATTAGCCAGAGCAATCAGGCGAGGGAAAGAATAAAGCACATCCAATTTGGAAAAGACGAGGTCAAAATGAAATGTTCTGTGTTGATATGGGTGGTGGCTAACTCAGTCTATGAGTGTATCTAGACCGTACACTAAGGATTCTTGTACTTTTTTTGTATGTATGTGACATCCCAGTTAAAAAGAATATGGGTAGGGCCGGCCCCGTGGCTCACTTGGGAGAGTGCGGCGAGGCGGCGCTGGTAGCGCTGAGGCCGCGGGTTCGGATCCTATATAGGGATGGCTGGTGCGCTCNATGTGATGGGGGAAGGAGCAAGTCCACTGGAGTTTGGAAAGTGTCCCGTATCTTTTTAAAAATTTTTTTAAATTTTATTTTTCTTTATACATATTTATGGGGTACAGAGTTGACTATCAGTATTTGTGTACAGTATATGATGATCAGTATTACTAGCATGTTCATCGTTACAAATCGTGATTACTTTTTGTGTCCCTTATCCACTTACTCCCTATACCCCCTCTTCCCCCTTTGCCACCTCTAATAACTATAGGTCTCTTCTCTCCTTCTAAAAGTTCAGTATTTTGTTCTGGTCTGTCTGTCTGTCTTTGTTTCTTAGCTCTGACTTATGAGTGAGGACGTAGTATTTCTCTTTCTGTGCCTAGCTTATTTCAGCTAACGCAATTTTCTCCAAGCTCATCCATGTTGCTGCAAGTGGTAGAATTTCATTCTTTTTTATGGCTGAGTGGTATTCCATAGTGTATATATACCACATTTTCCTTATCCGGTCATCCATTGATGTACATTTAGGTTGGTTCCAAATCTTGGTCGCTATTGTAAATAGATTTGCAATGTACACATGGGAGTGCAAGTCCATATGATTATCTCAGTCGTTGCTGAAAAGCATTTCATAAAATTCAGCATCCTTTCGTGATAAAGACTCTCAAATTAGGTGTAGAATGAAAATATCTCAACACAGTAAAAGCCATTTTTACGACAAATCCACCACCAATATCATCCTGAATGGGGAAAAACTGAAAGCTTTTGCTTTAAGAACAGGAACAGAACAAAGA
>NW_007749788.1:9920-10609 GCF_000696425.1 Galeopterus variegatus | reverse complement strand
TATAAAAAATACTCAACATCATTAATCATCAGAGAAATACAAATCAAAACCACATGAAGAATTCATCTCATCTCGGTAAGATTGGCTATTATCCAAGAGACAAAATAACAAACGGTGGCAAGGATGTGGAGAAAGGGAAACTCGTGTATATAGAAAGGGCGGGATTGTAAATTAGGACAGCCATTGTGCAAAATGGTATGGAGGTAGTTCTCAAACAACTACAGATGTAACTACTGTAAAATCCACCTCTGGGTATATAACATCAAAAAAGGAAATCAGCATGTCGAAATAAAGGCTGAACTTTCATGTTTATCACAGTCCTATTCCCAATAGCCAGGATATGGAAGCAACCTAAATGTCCATCAACAGATGATTGGATAAAGAAAAAAAAATATATATATATATACACACAGTGGAATGCTACTCAGCCATAAAAAAAAGAATGAAATTCAGTTATTCAGAGCAGCATGAATGAGCTTGGAGAAAATTATGTTAAATGAAATAAGCCAGGCACAGAAAAAGAAATACCACATGTCCTCATTCATATGTAGGAGATAAAATAAATAATTTGATTAATTAAGTAAGTTGAACTTTTAGAAGTAGAGTAGAACTGTAGTTACTAGAGGTGAGAAAGGGAAGAGGAGGGAAGATAGTGAGAGGTTGGTTACTCAACACAAAATTACAGCTGG
>NW_007749788.1:5664-6007 GCF_000696425.1 Galeopterus variegatus | reverse complement strand
CAGATTCAGGCAACTCTGAATAAGTCCTGCAGGGGAATCAGTAGGTCTCATCTTACACAGCTGAGTGTAGGCTATGGTCAGTATATTATTCATTATAATCCAAGCAAGAGAGCTTGCACTGCCATATTTGTTGTTGGTGTCATTGTCAATAATTAGATTGGGCAATGAATGGGCCAAAATGTATCTCTAATAGAGAATGTAGTCCATGGCCTAGTCACTCACACATGCTAGCAAATAAATCAAAGGCATACAGATCCTTCAGTTCGGGATGTGTTGTTGAATCACCATTTCATTGGTTTGCTTGAGCCTCATAAGCAAGGTCACCAAGTTGTCACATCTTCTA
>NW_007749788.1:3220-4541 GCF_000696425.1 Galeopterus variegatus | reverse complement strand
AGAAGCATGTGCATTTATATCACTCAGACTGGAACAAATTTTTTCCAGTCATTGTGGTTGTACATTTTTAAAGGGAAATCCACATTTGGGAGCTGCCATTGATGGGGTCAGACACAATGGAATGGGGCTGGCATGTGCACAGGAGTTAATCCGTTCTCATAGCATGTTGATGAGAATGGCTAACCTAGAAGCAGGACAGACTGTCAGTCACTACTGCTTTTTGATTCAGATGAACCACACATTTGTTTTCCAGGGTGCGATGCTGAACCTAGGGTACAAAGAGAAAACTGACTGTTTTCCTACTCATTGTCCCTGTGTGGACAAGACTTCCACTCCTGGTGCTGGAGTTATTCATCTCCCTGCATGGCCACAAAATCAATGTGTTCCATACCAGCATCAATGACTCCACATTTTCTCCAGTCATTGTCTACTTGCATCCAGATTTTTCCTCTGGAAGTGGAACCAGACATTTTTACAAAATTCTTAGGTACCTGTTATATTTTCCACTTTGGCCTGAATAAGCAGTTATAGGAGGATGCAGAAAGAAATATTCTCAATAATGTGGATATTTTCTTTATGATATGGGACAATGTTAATCTAACAAGAGAATCCAAATGACTTTACCCAGAATTAAGCTTAAATATCCTAATAGTATTTAGGTTGGTCTGCCACCTGGAAAGTGTAACAACTAGACTTGTCTAGACTTGCTGTTAGAAGGAAGAAAAAATCATCATGGTCAGGAATGATTATGGCAAAATCCCAAATTTTAACTGTGTAACAGTTTTGCACCCTAATAATTACCCGGTAAGTGGCCAAAAGAAGCTAATTCCATTCTGGGTATGGCAACATTCAGTAACCAAATCGCTTTCTAAGTTGTGTGGACAAGGAGAGATGTGGGAGGTAGTCAGAAATCCTATTAATCTTAGTGCCCTGTTCTTTGACTTTTGAGGAAGCCATTCCAGATACTAAATACCTGCTCATGCTAGGAGTCTTGAAATTATCAGTGAATACCTTGACCATTGGCTCACTGTTGGGTAGTATTTGCAACAAAAGGCAAACCAGTGAAAGACTGTAAGTGGTCTAGAAAGGCAAGAACATAACACAGATTAGTTTCAAAGGTCACAATTCTGTGGCAAAAGCCAGCTAATCATTTTGGAGAAGCAAAACCTAAATCTGAAAGAATGCCAAGAGTGATGAGGAACTATTGATAGTTCTGAGAGCAATTCACATGTCAAAAATACAGTCAATCTTCCAAGAGCAAGCAGGATCCAAGTCCCATGCAACATGATCTTTTTCTACTATGAGACAAAAAAAAAAAAAA
>NW_007749788.1:1326-1953 GCF_000696425.1 Galeopterus variegatus | reverse complement strand
GGCTAGCTGGCATGGGGATCTGAACCCTTGACCTTGGTGTTAGTACACTGTGCTCTAACCAACTGAGCTAACTGGCTAGCCGTCTATTACTCTTATCTTTAAAAAAACAAACAAAACAAAACAAAAACACCTGTTGATCTTTTGTTCTCTATAACCCCTTATAGGCCTTCTATTATGACTCAAAAATTCTATTCAGACATACTAGAAAATACACAGCCAAAAGAAAGCAAAACTATTCAGGAGTTGTGCAATATGCAGTAATTGTGCTTCCAATGTGACACATCATGAGAATATTCATCATTTCTAATATGCTTGTTCCTAGAAAGGGAGCAAATAATGTGAATCATATCTACACAAGATCTGCAGGTTGACAAAGACGGGTCACATTAGAAATCTTAGGCAAGATTGACTTGAATGATGTGATTGCATTGGAAAATTGGCTATTCTGTATATTTCAGACATTAAGGAACATTTCAATACAGAGAATTTATTCACTGTGGAGGCATAGAGAGAGCAGTGCCAGAATACCATCCTAAATATTGCGTTTTCTCATCCTGTGATGCTGGCATCATCCCTTAATCAGGAATATGGTGAATGCTCAATAAATGTTTAAGTTTCGAATTGAAA
>NW_007749788.1:0-900 GCF_000696425.1 Galeopterus variegatus | reverse complement strand
AAGTTTTCTTGTGACACTTAGATAAGAAAATCCTTTGAATTTTTATTTCTGCTTTTAGGTGGGACAAAAAGAAAAAAATTCAAATTAAAAAAGACAAACTTAGACTAATCAGGAAAGAAGATAAAGGGAAATATAAAATTAACTAATCATTTTCTGTTTATTTTTACTGTAATTAACAAAATTTATATTTTTAACCTCCCTCTATGTCTTTCAATTTTCTCTTTTTTAATTTTAATTTTTGGACTGCAATATTCTTTAATTATGACCATATCGGTTTCTATATTTTCTTTCTTTAACCACTTTAGAACACTTTTTTTCTGTCCTCTTTCACATGGCTCTATTAGATATTTTTCTTTGGTCACTGCTTCTTCTGTTTATTGAGTAGGTTGACCCTCCTTCATGAGTTCTTATTCCATTGTGTTTTCTCTACAATGAGTTTTTCCCTTCTGGAGTCCCTGGTCCCCTGGGTTGTAAGATTGTTTTCATTTGCTTCTGCTGGAGTCCTTGGGGTTTCACTTCATTGGAACTAATTTTAATTTCATGTCTTAGGTTTTCTTGGCACACCACATAAATACGGTTTGAATTTCCATGAGATTCTATGTGTGACTTTTTCACCCCACCTTGGCTCCAGGTGAATGGCATATTTCACTGCCCTTCCTTGAGAGTATACAGATTTTCCCAGCTCATTTTTTAAAATAATAGATAATACTACCTTGGAGTTCCAGGTTCCTTCTTGTGGGCTCAGTAACAGCTTCTGGCCTCATGTGAACTCAACCTATGCCTCTTCTCCTCTTGGATATCAATATGTGCACCATTATCTGATTCGATACCTTATAAGTTGCCACATTCAAACTTCTGCTTCACACATAGCTTTTTGTGGCCTTTCTTTTTGTATGTGCA
>NW_007749787.1:10053-10609 GCF_000696425.1 Galeopterus variegatus | reverse complement strand
TGTTGAGATTTCTCCAATTTTTCCAAACAAATTATTACCACATTTCTATATTTAGCCCTGGTCTCTTTCCCTATCTCTTGACCTGTATTTGAATTTCCCTTTAGATTATCTATAGGCCCCTCTAACTCATTAATCTACTCCTGGGAGACTATGCTTATATGAGAGAATAAACTAGAGGACTTATCCCCAATCCTAACCCAACTCTGATGCCAGGTGATAGCGAGGAGACTTCTGGAGAGCACAGAAACATCTAATTGGAATTTTAGAGTTGTTTTTCTACCTATGTGGGATGTAATAAAATCCCCTTTCGTTGCCAACCCTTTAAAAATTATAACTATGTTTATTTCTACAGTACTCACTTACAGAAGGAATTCTACACACATTCACTTGTTTAATCCTTACCACACCCTGTAAGTATGATTATTACACCTGGTTTTTAGATGGGGAAGCTACGGCACAGGATCTAAATTGCTCACCCAGCAACTCATAGCCGGCAAGCTACAGAGCCAGGATTTAAACCATGCTCTTAACCATTACTCTTTAGTGTCTTCTGAAA
>NW_007749787.1:2472-4514 GCF_000696425.1 Galeopterus variegatus | reverse complement strand
TAACCCTAAACCTAACCCAACCCAAACCCAAACCTGAACGCTAACCCTAACACTAACCTGAACCCGAAAGGGGACCCGAAACTGAGCACTAACCCTAACCCTAACAAGAATCCTAACCATCACTCTAACCCTAAACCTAACCCTAACCCTAACCCGAAGCCTAAACCTAACTCTAACCCTAAACCTAACCCTAACCCTACCCCTAACACGAATCTGAAAGCTAAACCTAACCCTATCTTTAACACGAACCCAAAACCTAACCCTAACATTAACCCTAAACCTAACCCTAACACAAACCCGAACCCGAACTCTAAACTTAACCCTAACCCAAACACTAACGCTAAACCTAACCGAAACCCAAACCCTAAACCTAACCCTAACCCTAACCAAACACCCACCCTAACAATAACCTTAAACCTAACCAGAACCCTATCCCTAACCCTAACACAAACCCAAACCCTAACCCTAAACCTAACACTAACCATAACACAAACCCGAACCCTAACCCTAACACTAACCCTAAAACTAAACTGAACCCAAACCCGAGCTCGAACCCTAACCCTAACCACAAACCTAACCCTAACCCAAACCCTAAACCTAACCCAAGCCCTAACCCTAACACTAACCCTAACACGAACCAGAAACCTACCCTTACCCTAACACGAACACGAACCCTAACCCTAACTCTTACCCTACCCCTAACCATAACCCTAAACTTGACCCTAAGCCATACCCTAACCCTAACATGAACCTGAACCCGAACCCTAACCCTAACCCTAACCCTAACCCTAACTGTAACTCTAACCCTAACCTGAACCCAAACAGGAAACGAAACCCAAACCCTAATCTGATACCCAAACACTAATGCGATACCCAAACCCTAACCCTACCATAAACGCTAACACTAACCCTACGCTAACCCGAACCCGAACCGGAATCAGAAACCTAACCATAACCCTACCTCTAACCCTAAAAAATCCCCGCACCCTGACCCTAACCCTAACACTACACCTAACCCAAAACAAAACCCTAACAATAACCCTAACACGAACCCCAACCCTAACCCTAACACTAACGCTAACACTAAGCCTAACAGAAACCCGAACCCTAAACTGAACTCGAACCTGAACCCTTACCCGAACCCTAACCAGAACCATAACCCTAACCTGAACCTGAATGCGAACCCGAACCCTAACCAGAACTCGAACCTGAACCCGAACCTAAACCCTAACCCGAACCGTAACTCTAACCCTAAACCGAACCCAAACCCGAAACCAAACCCTAACCCTAACACTAACCCTAAACCTAACCCGAACCCTAACCCTAAGCATACCCAAAACCGAACACTAACCCGACCACCAATGCGACCCCCACCCCTAACCATAACACGAAACAGAACACAAAACCTAACCCTAACTCTACCCCTGCCCCTAACCCCAACTGGAACCCGAACCCAAATCCTAACCCAAACCCTAACCCTAACCCTAACACGAACCCAAACACTAACCCTGACCCTAACACTAACACGAACCCAAACCCGAACCCTAACCATAACCCTCACCCTAACCCTAACCCGAACCTGAACCCTAACTCTAACCCTAAACCTAACCGTAACACTAACCCAACCCAAAGCCTAACCCTAAACAGAACTCGAACCCTAAACCTAACCCTAACACGAACCCGAACGCTAACCCTAACCCTAAACTGAACCCGAACCCGAACCCAAACCCTAAACCAAACCCGAACCCTTACCCTAACCCTAACCCTAAGCCTATCCCTAAACCTAACCCTAACCCGAAACCTAACCCTAATGCAAAACCAAACCCTAACCCTAACACTAACCCTAACCCTAAACCGAACACAAACCCGAACCTGAACCCTAACCCTAACCCTAACTTGAACCCGAACCCTAACCACAACCCTACCCCAACCCCAACCCCAACCCCAACCCCAACCCTAACACTCACCCTAACCCGAACCCGAACCCTAACCCTAACCGTAACCCTAACCAGGTTTCAAAACCTGGCTAGGTCTCCCCTAGT
>NW_007749787.1:0-603 GCF_000696425.1 Galeopterus variegatus | reverse complement strand
GATATTATTATTCATTATTTATTTTACTATTCGTTATTTATTTATGACAGTTTAAGAAACTCAGCCTCTGAGAAGTTAATATGTTAAACTAACAGAGGTAGAAAAAGGTGAGTCTGGAATTTGAATTTTGCCTATCTGATTTCCAAGTTTTTGAGCTCTACACTGCACTGTGTTAACCTAACATTCCGTTCCTCCCTATTATCTGGCCTCCCATTGCACATGTATTGATTCCAGCTGACATTTGTGATCCAGACTGTATGCTTTTGTCCATTTTTTTTATTGTTGTTCTAATGATTCCTGTTTATCTTTTAAGCTCATCCTAGTCTTTGCTTGCTTATGACAGTCTTCATTTAGCTACTACGTTCCCATTTTATACAGTACCACGAACTCTACTACTCCTGTCACAATTCTAATCAAGTAAAAAGGTATGCGATTGGAAGTTGTCTGCCTCCACCACCTCCTGCACGGCCCAGTTCAAGTTCCATAAAGGGAAGAACCTTGATCAGAGTAGGTGTTCTGACATTTGTTGAATGAATAAACGAGTGAATGAACAAATGAAGGAGCAAACCTCACTCAAGCAAGTTGTATCCAATGTCATTTTTT
>NW_007749786.1:12905-13873 GCF_000696425.1 Galeopterus variegatus | reverse complement strand
AAGACATAGTTAAATCTATACAACTAATACAGTTTTTAATAGAAAAGAACATCTGTGGGGGAAAAATGAGTAATCCTATCCAGGAAAAACATACTCCTAAACTTCCACACTTTTTTCAGCAGACTGCAAGGCAAAAAGAAGACTCACTAAATTGATATAAATTTACCAATTGAAGGTGATTTGTGGAAATAGAAACTGTCTCAAAACTTTTGCAAATTACAGGTTCTATAAATAAGTATGATCCCTTCAGCACTGTTGATTTTTTTTATTCTAAGTTTTTAACTTTGTTTTTTGAGAAGTTATTTTCAGATGTTTCAGCTACACTCCTGTGCTATACTGCAGCATGTATGAGTATATGCCACTCATGCCGCACCACAAAAGTAGAAATATCAGTTGAAAGACATTACTTAAACCTGGACTCAAAAGGCATTACCATTTTAGAACACAGTCCAGCAACAAAATATCAGAAGGTTTATCTTTTTTATGATTGCTGCTAGTGACTTAGGAGATCCTTTCACCTGTACCACTGAAACACTGTCTATAAACAAACCAAAAATGGTTTGTAGTGAATTTTAAAAAAAAATAGTGTCAGGTATTATTGAAAGTACATAAAACATTCAATTCTGGTTTCATCTTTTCTTTTTTGGCAACAATTTAAAGAATGTCTAAAACAAAGAAATAAAAATTGATTAGGCATTTTTTTTTCCTTTTCTTATATAAAATTTTAATTTGCCATTTCAAGTGTTTCAAAACCACTTTGTGTCAATAAAATTTAATGGTGTGTAAATAAAGTACTTGCCCTAAGGATTATGCTGAAGCTTAAAGTACTAAGTACTTGAGTTTACATATCCTTGGATTAATCCGTAACTTATGCAAAGTTGAGTAAAGCTGTTCCACTGAATCTATCATTTCTATCTCAAAGTTATATGACAAATCTATTAGTTAAATAAGTTCCAATGCATACCTCT
>NW_007749786.1:2451-10612 GCF_000696425.1 Galeopterus variegatus | reverse complement strand
AAATTAAATCCATGTCTTTTTATATTATAATTAGAATTGAACACAATTATATTCTGACAGGAAATCTAGCTGTAGGGTATGCTAAAGTGGTAGTTACAGACTTTTGTAATTAGCATGACTTTAAATCTGTATTATAGTCGTTTGTGTGACCTTATTGAGACACACTCCATTTGCCAAGCAAATTAGGGAATTTTCTCAGAATTCTTGGCAATAAAACTAAACTGCATTACTCACCAGATTCACATTTCAGGCTACATTAACTAAAAATGAACTCAGACTAAAATAATGATTATGTAGGCAGACCTATCCAAAAGAAACCTAATTCCTACCTAATGAATAGCAAAGCAGGGTCAATTAGAACCAGTGTTACATCATTAGAAAAGGATTCATCTTGATGCTTTTGTAAGCACCATATTCATTTCGTATTCATCATATTCATATTCATTTTGTAGGCACCATATTTCATTTACCGTGAAAATATACTCTCTATTCTTAAAACGGTCATCTCCAAGAAGTCATTACATCTACCAAGACAGAACTATGTACGTCACTCATTGTAATGTGCTAAGGGCTTTACATACAGTATTTCATTTAGTCCTCCTACTTACCATCTGTCCTATGAGGTCAGGACTACTATCCACAGTTTTCAGGTGTGTACAAGACAGGCATAGAGATCAATTGATCAGCTTACGGTGACATATTTAGGAAGGAGTTTAAAATATAACTCTGTCATTTCTAGCCCTGGTTAGCCATAACATCTCTACTGTTTTGCTCTTTGCATGGATTTCTATAGGGGTAAATCAACAAAATGTCATTCAAAAGACTACGTTAGATTTAAAGCAGTGATTATAACTATGCATCTGAGTAAATAAAATTGTGTTAATAATTCCATAGTTAAAAAATGTAAATTGATGCTCTTTTGATACATACAAATTAAATCCATGTCTTTTTATATTATAATTAGAATTGAACACAATTATATTCTGACAGGAAATCTAGCTGTAGGGTATGCTAAAGTGGTAGTTACAGACTTTTGTAATTAGCATGACTTTAAATCTGTATTATAGTCGTTTGTGGGCATATATCCCATATTTAAGCTTCAAAAATAGAGAAATACAGAAAAACCCAGACTATCATGTTTACCAAAGTTGTCTTTTTGATATTTCTATTTACACACTGATAAAAGCATCTACAAAAACAATTTGCATTGTTCTGTTTGATATTTTCCATATTTATGGTTATCACCCATCTTATAGGAGAGTAATGGAAATTATATAACATAATATAAAAAGTACTTAAAACAATGCCTGGCATATTGATTGTCCAATAAATGTAAGCATTATCATTACTATTTCTGTCAGATAATCTTGGTAATTAAGACTGAAGTAAAATTGTCTTCCCTTTTGAAAAGACTAAAACAGAAATAGAATCATGCTTTTCTAAGTCTGTGAGGACTTGAAAAATTTTAATTGCCACGTGTTTCACTTAAAACAGTTCATTTTAGGGGAATACATTAAAAATAAATATGTTCATTGTTTTAAGACACAATAACTTTTTAAAAAATATACATACATATGGATACAGTCTCTTGACCTTGTCCATTTGCCATTGCATTCTTAAAACAGGTATGGGCTTGTTTCAATGTTTTGCAATTACAGGAGGTTTCTAAACTACATAGTGTAAATCTCAGGAGTTATTATTTTGGATATATATGAAATGCAACTTCAAAATTAATTTGTGACTTTATAATAGTATCAGTTTGTTACATTATGTACAAAGAAAGCATTAGGATTATCAAAATAGGTAAAAATAAATTATTCCTTATATGCACACAATGCAATAACTGTCAGTTCAGACCTAAAAATTCAACTCTCTCTCCTATACATTATGCTTCATACATTGATCTATTGTCCAAAATGACAGCAACTCATCACGTTATCGAGCATGTGAAATATGTCTACTTCCAATTGAAAGGTGTTGCAAGTGTAAAATACCAGATATTCAGGATGTAGTTAAAAAAAAAAAGATAGATTATGTGATCACTTCCTAGTGATCTTTATATTGATTACATGTTGAAATAGTAATGTGTTGAATAGACTGGTTTAAAAAAGAGATATTACTAAAATTCATTTTACCTGCAGGAGAAGCCACGAGAAAAGATCACCTTCTACCATTTCAAGCCCCGGCCATTTCAAGTCTTCATGGAGCAAGAGCTGGCAAAAACCGCAGCTCTGCCTTTCGTATGAAGTTGTTAGAGGTGACAGGGGAGAGGAGGATCCTGGTAGCCCCCAGTTTATTTCTAATGTAACTTCCTTTGTCTTAACCCAAAATTATCCTGAAGCAGTTCTGATAGATCTAAATCTTCTGAAAGTCTCTCTATTGTTCTTCCCAAATCTAGGTCAAATTTCCAAAAGAAGAGATGTAATCCTTTATTATCATTTTGTTAAATGCCATATATATTTTTAATTCTGACACATATTAATTAGCATTGTGGGTTTGTGTCCCCCAAAATTCATATGTTGAAGTCCTAAACCCCAGTACCTCAGAATGTGACCTTATTTGGAAATAGGTTCATGGAAAATGTAATTAATTAAATTAAGATGAGGTCATACTGGAGTAGTGTGGGCACCTAATTTAATGTGATTGGTGTCCTTATAAAAAGAACACCACATGAAAAGACAAACATGCACATAGGAAGAATGCCATGTGAAGACTGGAGATACACTGTCAGAAGCTAAAAAAGAGGCCTGGAATAGATTTATTACTAGTGTCTAGAAGGAGAACAGCCTTGCCTGTTCCTCAGTTTAGGATTTCTGGCATTCAAAACTCTGAGAAAAAAATTTCTGTTGTTTTAAGCCACCTCGTTGGTGGTGTTTTGTTACCGCAGCTCTAGCAAACTAATAAAATTAAGTTTGCTGATTTGTGTCATTCTTAGATAACACAAAGATGAAGACTAAATGGTCCCAGTTGACCAACAAACAGCTAGTATCATGCAGTTTGATAAGTATAACGATAGAGGGTTGTCTTATGTGAAGTTTCGTGAGAAGCACAACGTAAGCTAAAGATGTGGGTGCAAGGGATTTATTAAGGAAGAACTCTCAGGAGATTCCAGGAGTGTGGTAGAAGCAGGAGGGAATGAATTTAGCAAGGGTGGGATTTGAATTAAAGTCCCAGAACAGCCTGATTCCTGAAGAAGCTCTGAAGTGTAAATTACAATGGAAAAGTTTGTTTCAACTGGGAGTTAAAGAGTTGGGCTTTTGCATTTTCACAGCAGTTTTAGGACACTGGTCACCAGGAGTGTGGAGAAGAAAATCCTGGGGTGCTGAGATAAAGAGTTATGAACACTTCTGATCTTCTCCAAAGGGGTAAAGTGGTGTATGGCCAAAGGGCAATCAATGGTTGCAGATGCTTCTAGTTGGGGATGTGTGTGGGAGGTTGGGGGAGACCACACAGAGCTGGCAGAATGTGTCTGAGTGGGGCTTGAATAATTAGTAATCTGTGTAGATAGGGGTCTACGGGAGATCTTATGAGGGGCACCCCATTAACCATGAGGGTTTAAGAAAAGCTCTTCTAGAAGGAGAATCTTGATTATTGAGTCGTAAGGGATGAGGATGCATGAACCAGTTGAACATCAGTACTCTTTTTCATTTGTCAGTGTTAGAATCTTACTTCCATTCTTCCTATTTAGTTTCATTCCCTGAACATTGAACTTGATTTAATCATGTTCTTCACAGTATCTGGTCCACTGCTCTCAAATATTTGTTAAAAGAATTAATGTTAAGCCTTTATTTTTATCAGACTCATTCTCCTTTTCCTTGTCTATCAGTCACTGCTCTTCTAAAGGAAGTTTTATTTTTAACCCTATTTTAATATATTCACATCTTCAGAAAGCTGTTTTGAACAACTCACTTCCGTTAAACTGCCACACTAACATCAAAAAAACTCATAATTATATGAAAATATTTTAAAGTCGTCTAATAAAATATTATAGATGTTATATTTTATAATTAATTTATAATACATATTTGCTCAATATACAAAAATATATTGTAATCTCAAATTTCAAAAAATGCATTGTAATCTCATATATGAGGAGTCTTCAAAAAGTTTATGAAAATGTTTTTATTCCCTTTTATTTATATTTTTCTACTAACTTTTAGGACTTTCTTTGCATATATAGTAATCTTAATTTTTAAAAGAATATATATAAATATATATATATATAATAAATTTATATATATAAACTGCCTGAAGGAGAGATCTTCACTTTTATCTTAAATTTGATATGAATAATATACAATGTCAATCTCCAGAAACAAAAAAATGTGATTTAATCTAGACGTATATTTTAATTTATTCAACTCACTTAGAGGAAAACAAATTCAAAAGGAAATGTTGGAAACTATAAAACATTGCGAGCACAGATTAATATGAATAATTTATTTGCAAAGTTTGTGCTTTTTAAAAATCCAAGTTTTATTAAAAGAACTGTTTTGGAATCATGAATTCTGATTACATGAGAAATTTTCATAAAATCCGAATAAAGGACAAATATTTAACACAAGAAAATCACTCAGTAGGAAAACTTTACCATCTGCAAAACTGTTCTCTAAATGGCATTGCATTTACTACATAAAATTTCTGTTTTTTTTTTTAGGTTATCAATAATTTTTATAATTATATAATTTTTAGAATTATAGCTAAATGAATGTGTATCAAATGTAAAAACATATCTTAGACACCAATATATTTACTAAAAAATGAAAACAATTATTAGGTGAGATCAATTGTAAAGTGATATCAAACAGTTGGACTTCCATGCGTTTTTCCTCCACTCTTGGTATTCTGCACCCCTGTGGAAGTCTTATCTGTTTGAGGCAGAAAATGGGGGAAGCAAGGAAAATGTAATTACAGGACTGATAGCTTGAAGACCAAAGCTTATAAAGACAGAATATGCAGAATACAAATTGTAGTTGCTGCTTTTAATGAAATTATATATTCAGAATTTCACTGAAATTACTTGATGAATAAGGTCAATTGTTGAAGGGAAAATAACCAACTCTGTAAGCAAAATTTTATTTTAATATCTGTTTTTAAAAAGTGTACATCTTTTTTTACTTTACTATTAAATCCTGCGCACCGAACTTTTTTGTGGCACTATTGTAACAGATGCAAATATATTTACAAATAGACATATTTCTAAAGCGAAAAATTACTCGAGCCATTCTTCTATTCACAGCTTTTGTCATATATCAAATCTTAGCTGACAAGTTGTATAGAAGCCATGTGTTAATTATTTCTACCTGAACGATTTGTCTTACAATATTGTCTGAGCCACATACTAGATAATTCTACTTTGGTTGTGGGAATAATTTGATTGATGTTAACATAGAAATTTTCAATAGTTTATTAATAAATTTCAACAGGAAAGAAAAGGTTTAGATCACAAATATGTTAGCAAAAATGCCAGTGGATACAATATAGAATCATAGACATATATTAAATTGCCTATTTCTTGTACCTAGAGAATAAAAGGAAAAATAGGAATCTAAAATGTACTGACTAAACATCTAAGGGAGTTTAAGAGCCTCTCCTTTCATAGATTTTCTACATGTTTAATTGGGATAAATCAGAAATAAAATAATAATACAGTAATAATGAGACTATTATTCTGCTTTTGTTTCTTATAACAAAATACATGGAACTGGGTGATTAATAAAGAAAAACAAAATTTATTGCTTACAGTTCCTGAGGCTGGGAAGTCCAAAGTCCATCTGGTGGTGGCAACAGCAACCCAGAGGTCTCATCACATTACAAGATGGTGGAAGTAGAGAGAGCAGAGAGAGTGACAGACTCTCCTCTTCTTTTGAGGTCCTCAGAGCCATACCCCTGACCACCATTTTTAATCTATTCACTACTGCATGGTCCTACAATCCAATCATCTCTTCAAGGTTCCACCTTTCAATTACCATAATAGGATTTCCCACCCTCTTAACAGTCACACTGGGGGCAAAGTTTCTAATACATAAAACTTAGGGGACACAATTCAAGCTTCAGTGAGTTTTGGGGGTACATAATTGAATCCATTACAGAGACATATGATTTCCTAGACCTCAGTAATGCAATTTTAAATCATAGAGTTACTTTGAAACTAAAAATGTTTATCACTTATTTACTTGTGAATATTTATCTAGATATATTTATTAGGCAACTATTTTGTTCTGGGTATTTTACTAGGCCTTGAAGACAGAACATGGATAGCGGATATTCTCTGCTCCTAAAAATCATGAGGAAAGATACAATGGTTGCAGATAAGTGCAATATTAAATGATACATGTTGTGATGATCATATAAGCAGAACCACTGGAAACACACTAACAAAGCCATTTAGCCAGTATTCTGACATCTAAGAGAAGTGTTATGTGAAGTGAATGATGAGTAAGAGTCATCGAACCCTAAGTAGGAAAGAATATGGGTATATTTCAAAAGGAAGAAAAGAATGGAAGAAATCTCAGACAGAGAGGACCCATGCACCAAGTAAAAAAGTGAAAGAGGACATAGCTTATAGGGAAAAACCAAATCAGTATGAAGAGATCTCAAGAAAGAATATCATTTATTGATAAAGGTAAACAAATAATTCATCATGAAGGACAGAATTTTTGCTAAGGGATTTGAATGTTATCTAAGCTTTACTGGTTTTGCTATGGAAGTAGTGGCTGGCAATCAAACTTTTAGCTGTGTTAAAGAGGAGACACACTGAGTTGATTTTTCAATGGGAGAAAAAAACTGTTGGCAAATAAATATTTATTTTTTTAATTAATGGTTTATGTTTTGTTAAGTTTTGATTTAATGAGTTCTTTGTTTTATTTATTTATTTTTTGTAGATGATAACCTTCATAGAACAGGGTTTTTGTTTGATTTTTGTATAGGGCCTTACCCAATACCGTACACAGATATATCTTTAGATATATAGATAATAGATATAGATATATCTCTATCTATTTACCTTTTTTTTTAATCATGAGGTCACTAACATAGGGCAGTTTATTGAATTCTGTACTGTGTCACTATATTGAATACCAGTCATTCATCTTACAAATGAATGCTGCTTATCCAATATTCATACAGAGAAACAAATGATTAACAGAAAGACCTCCAATTCTTGTACTTCTGTCTGATTATGACATATTTATTAATGAAGAACAGCACATTGGCTAACCACTGCAGAAGTCCTAAACAATAGTAGAATAATTTTGATCAATATGCAGAGATAAGCAATATTAAATGCCTGAGTTATCAAAAAATGATAAACAGAGCACTATTCAGCTGGCTATAATTCCTCCCAATTCTGAACATGGAAACGTGGAATCGTTTAAATAATACGAATTTGATTTTACAAATTCTATATTAAGAGTTTAAGGTAAAAGACAAAGAAAATGTAGTTCTTTCATGCTCAAATAATTTTATACTTTAGTTTCAGGTAACCAAAACAGTTTCTTAAAAGAATGTCTTATGTATATGATGGAATCCCTTAACTGCTTTGCCAAATAAACTAGGCTGAGTAACGAGGAAGTAAGGTACCTCTGTGATTCTAAAGTTCTTTGTACTGAGCATAGAGTTTTAAGTCTTCTGTGCCTATTTGTAAATTAATGAACAGCTCTGATTGCCCACTGTGCTCTAAGTCTTGCTTCCTCTGCAAATTGCATTTACTGCTAGATGACTTATTTAAAATGGTTTTGTCTTAATAGTCATTTCTTACTCTGTATCGAATAGATAATGATTTACAATCTATAAATCTTAAATAAATATTTTAACACAGAGCATATATTATTTTTCATTTGAATACCAGCTGTTTTGCATCCAAGCTTGTTCGTGCAATCAACCTCAAATATGTGAAAGTCTGTCATTTTCATGCTAAAGAAATAGGGTATTTCTCTATCTAAAATAACAAAATCAGGGCCGGCCCATGGCTCACTCGGTAGAGTGCCGTGCTGATAAAATAACAAAATCACTGTATGCAAGTTAACGGTAAGTTATTTTTCTTTAAAGAATAAACATTAATAAACTAGATTATATTACAGATATTCATAATATTGCCAGTTCTATATTGAAGTTATAAGAAAGAAATTTTGTTTTACTCATCTCTAGTAATAACATAACA
>NW_007749786.1:0-1273 GCF_000696425.1 Galeopterus variegatus | reverse complement strand
AACAATATCAACAAAATTAAATAATTCTTTTTTCTGCAATATATCTAACTCAGTAATAAATATACAATATGTAATGGTGTGCAGGCAGTCTGAACTACATGTTGATTTATAAATGGCCTATCACTATGTAATGAATTAAGTTTAAGGGCATTCAATTATTCCTCCTTTATACTAATCTTCAGCTTCCAAACCAGTGTGTTCCTCAAGATTCAGAGCAAACTGTGGCCTGGTGAAAACTCAAGGCAAAAGTTCACGGGAGGGTATTTATGTTTCTCTGATTTTTGTAGGTAAGACAAAAATCAGAGAAACATAACTTCTCCCCTGAAGCAGGCCATAAAAAACATTTCCTAGTCTTTCTATCATTTTCTTTCCTGATCATTTCCTGAACATGCTGTCTTACTGTTTATGCCAGCTGAAAATCATCAGTAAATAGATTCACCTTGGAATTTCATAAGGGAATTCTAAAATTTATATATCTAATACATAAGTAATATATTCTAACATTTATATATAGTGAATCCCAAGGCTTTTATCTTAGGCAAAATTCAAATTCATATATCAAAACAATCCCAGAGTTAAGGCTAGAGCTCTTTTAATTCAAGCATAAATTATCTCTGTCCTATGTAGTGTTACCTTGTTTTCTAAGAATGTGCCCTGTAATCAATTAATTCTTGTGTAAGCAGTCTTAAATTCCAATCTCCTTGATTAAGCACCAGAATCAGGACTAGTCTGAGGCAAGTGAAGTGCCCGAGGTAAAATATTTAAGAAGATACTCTCAGGGCCTTGAAATACTAACTAGTTCTTTGCATACGCCGGGTATTTCCTGTTCTTTGGATATATTTGTGTGTGTTTATTCATATANCTTGCATTTTTCTGATGCCATAGAAAAATTAAGTAATATACCCAAAGTTCTACAGCTAATAGGCACAGGTGAGAATTGAAGACAGGAAGTTTGTTTTCACAATCTAATATCCTGTTTTTCTTAAACTTTGTAGAGGAGAAAAAGTAATACCTTTCCTCACCCATTGGAAGATTCATGGCTGAGGACATAACAAGACAGGAGAAAAGACAAAGAAAAACACACAAACTTATTTAAGTTTCACATGGCATAGAGGCCTTCAGAAATGAAAACCCAAAGGAACAGGGAAACCTGTGTATTTTTGTGCTTAGGTTTGATGAGGAAGTGGACAGTCGCAAAGAGGTATGATTGGACAAAGGGGGTATGATCCAATGGTAATAAACCAGGGGCAACTTAGCAAGACCCATTTGTTCA
>NW_007749785.1:15955-16628 GCF_000696425.1 Galeopterus variegatus | reverse complement strand
GTACATGGCTTAAACATTATTTTTATAAGAATTCCAGCTGGAGAATGGGCACAGAATTTAGCTGACAAGGAATAAGAAAATCTCGCAGCCATTATCCAGTTCAACTTCCCTGCAGTGAGCTCAAGCCACTGTACATAATATTTGTGGAACCAATCAGAAAAGTTGTCCCTCGTTATCCATGCCTTTGTGTTGGCATAAAAATGGACTGGAAAGAAATTTGCTCCTTGCAAACAGTGAGAACACAAGCTTTTGCCTGTCACAGCACGTTTACATTTATGCATCACTGCTGCATTAGCACATCCCAGCACAGTTGTTCTGTCCTTAGCATCTTAATTCCTATAGGGGCTGTCTCATCAGCTGTTGTCAGTGTCTTTCTGGAGCAAAACAGAGATCTTTCATCAGCATTATAAACTTGTTCAGGTGTCAGATTTTCATCAGCAATGACCTTAGCAAACTTGTCAATGAATTTCTCTACTGCATTGTAATCAGCAGATGCTTTCTCACAGCAATTTTTAAAAAATTTAATGCCATGTCTTTTCTTAAATTTCTGCAACCAGCTTGTTAGATATTCACAGTTCCCTTGCATTTTTAGTTCATTGTGATAGACCTTTACTTGTTTCACAATCAGCATACCACTAAGTGACATGTGTTCACTGTGATGCTGACAGATGCA
>NW_007749785.1:10972-14655 GCF_000696425.1 Galeopterus variegatus | reverse complement strand
AGCCTGAGATTCTGCATCTCTAATAAGTTTCTAGGTGATACTGATTTTGCTGATCTAGGGATAATACAAACCACTGTATGTATGTGTGTACATGCATATATTCCCAAACTCTACGTACCAAGAGGGCAAGAAGCAGTGACACCCCAGTGCCAATAAGCATGTTTAGCACCCATGTCTTGGTTTTTAAAGACCATTCACCACTAAAAGTGTAACCATAGCCATTTTAAAATGATTACATTGTGTAATGTTGAATATACTAAATATCCTGATTTGAGCATCACATATTGCACACAGGTATTGATATTCAACACTGTACCCCTTAGATATGTACAATCAATTAAGTTCCAATAAATTTTTTTTAAAGATGACCAGTAAGAGGATCGTAACCCTTGACTAGGTGTTGTCAGTACCACACTCTCCCAAGTGAACTAACCAGCCATCCCTATATATAGGGATCCAACCCCACAGCCTCGGTGTTATCAGCACCACATTCTCTCAAGTGAGCCACAGGCCGGCCCTAAGTTCCAATAAATTTTTTTAAATCAACTCAAGCTTGCTTTCTTGAAAAACAACTTTATTTTTCTTGCTCTGTTTTTAGCCCTAAGCCATTAACCAAAATTAAATCACAACACAGCAGTCACACGAACCCAGTTCAGCTGGCAATGAAACGAGGTCCTCTGGACCCTAAGATAGCATCAAGGATGAGAACAGAAACCAGCCAGAGTCTTGGCGCCATATATGATCTCAGAAGGCAGCTAGCTGACTGTCAAGCTTGAAGATTTTGCACCTGGCCCCTTGCACGTGTAACCCCCATCCCCAAACTCCATAAAACTTCCCCTTTCCCAGCAATCTGAGAAGGCAGTTGGGATTTTACCCTCTGTCTCCCAGCTGACATCTTCCATAATAAAGAGCTTTTCCTTTAAATACTACCTGGTGAGTGTTATCAGTAATGCTACAGAAGCTAGCGCTTGAACCAGGGACCAGTCAGAGCTTTTCCTTTAAATACTACCTGGTGAGTGTTATCAGTAATGCTACAGCAGCTAGCGCTTGAACCAGGGACCAGTCAGGACCTGGACCAAGCCAGCCTCCCATCGTGAGAAACAGCATGCAGAAGCTGATCCCAGCTACCTCTCACAAGTTGGCTAACAGTGAAGGTACATCCCTCGAGACTTGTTCTTAATAAGGAACACAGCCTTCCTAAAAAAACGGCTGATTTCTGGGAAGCACAAAATAAACCTGGAATATGCTTTTGTGGAAGAAAGTAGGTAAATGCTCTAAGAATGATGGGACGTGTCAAAAGGACACAGAAGCCAGCTTGAAGAAGCTCCAGCTAGCCAAATCTGGGACAATTTGAGCATCAAAATAAATAATAAGGGCTGGCCAGTTAGCTAGGTTGGTTAGAGCTTGGTTAACACCAAGGTCCAGGGTTCAATCCCTGTACTGGCCAGCCACAGAACAAATAAAGAAACAAATAAATAATGATAACTGATTACAATCCATTGAATAAAATAGGAAACCAAGAGTATATACTGACATAGTTCTACCTTATAGTAGAATCCAAACTTATTTCACTTATTTATTAACAAATGCAAGATGCTTACTAGTGAACTTTGCAGTGGAGAAACCTGGAAGATACCATCTTAAGCAAATTACAAAATTTAGTACCAGAAGAAATGTGATACTGTGTGTCTACTGAAATGGTACAGAATGCAACATCATATCTGAAGTGTTCCTGACAAACATGAATCATTTCATTTCTGAAGAAGCATGAATCATTTCATTTGTGAAGAAATATCATATAAACCCAAATTGAGGAACATTCTATGATGTAACTGACCTATACTCTTTAAAAAGTCAAAAGCATGATAAATAAGAAAAGACCTAGGAGCTGTTCCAAATTGAAGAACAGTAAAGAGACATTATAGCTAAGTGAAATGCATAAATCTGGATGGGATCCTGTATATCATTATAACAACTGGAAAAATTTGAAGGGATTCTGTGGATTAGATAGTAACAATGTGTCAATGTAACTGCTGGTTTTGATGGCTGTACTGTGGTTATACAGAATAACCTTTGTAGGAAATACTCCCAAAAGTATTTAGGGGTAACAGGCAGCGTGTTTGCAGCTTACTCTCAAATGATTCAAGGAAAAAGATAGTAATAATACGTATATGCATTTAGAGAGAAAGAGCCAGAATGATAAAGCAAATGTAATAATGGCAACAGTTGATAATCTGAGTGAGGTGATTACCAGAGTTCTTTGCAAACTTTCTGTAAGTTTTAAATTTTTTTTTTTAATTAAAACAGCCCATAAAATTGATATAAATGGAAACATCAACTCCCAGTTAGACGAGCCCTGTTCCTGACCAGAATGTGTTGAAAGACACTTTAAGAGACAGAATTGGGTTGGTGTGTGACTTTGACATTTCACAGGAGGTGTTAGTTTCGAGCAGAATCCTGATGCAAACTTAATTTCTTTTAGCCATTGAATGATCACTTTATACCTAGATTTATTTTCAGACAGCGTAGTAATGCTGTTATTGTCATTAACATTTAAATGCTTACCCTTTCCAACTGTGAGTTATAATTTGGAAGAAATTTTTCTTTCACATATTTTTCCCTTATTAGTTTAGTTTTGCAGCAGATCATGGGCCATATTGCATACAGATGGAGAAGCCATTTCCACTGTAGGCAGAGAAAACACCTAATCTTCTCTCATTTTTGGCATGTTATCATTTAGATTTTTCTTTCCATTTGAGAAGAAATAAATACATTTCTGAAAAACAACCAAAAAGTGTATATGTGACCAACTCCTATATATCTTCTTGATTTGCTAGAGTTTTCTCCTACTCATGTAGACAAATTTGTTCATTCGGCTTGCCAAAATATAGGTTTATTATGACTTGTAATATAGTAACTTCCTCCAAAAAAAGATCTTTACAGCCTTACCAAACCATACATCTTTATGCACCAAGCAACAACATAAATCACTGTCTGGGGAGTCACTGCATAAATAGAGACATAAATGTTTCTTTAATTTACCTTTTAAATCCTGCCCTCTTTCTTGTGCCTTTGTGTCTCTAGATTATATTTCTATAAATTTCACATCACAGCATATACTCAGGAATAAAATCCACAGATGTAGAGTTGTAATTAGCTAGAATAGCATTTTAGCTGGTAGCATTCTTTATCGCGGTGGTCGTTGTTATTGTTATTCTTAAGCCAATAACATTTAATACTTTTGTGGCATTTAATACACACTGAAGTCTCTCTATCCCCAAAACGTTCTCCTCCTCCTGCATCCCCAATCTCAGCAAATTTTTTCTAACCAATTGTGCATACAGAAAGGTGGGAGTCATAAACATTTTCTTCCTCCCTCCCCATCCACATGTCATAAATTGCTAATTTCTGCTGATTCTGTCTTCACAACAGCTCTCCCATCCACCCCTCTTCTTTGTTCCCATTGCCCTGACTTGGTCCAGACACTCATTATCTCACCCCCGCCTTAGTCACATGCCTCATCTCCCTTCTAGCAGTGTGCCCCCCATCCCACCCCCCCACCCCCCCCACACGGTGTTAGATATACAGTAGTCTAATGAACACATCTGTCCCTTCCTTAAATGTTTTAAGGATTCCCTTTCCCTACAAACTGTACACTCCTTACCTGATCTTATTTGATTTCT
>NW_007749785.1:9811-10613 GCF_000696425.1 Galeopterus variegatus | reverse complement strand
TTAGAAGGCAGCATTGTCTTATCACCACTTTTCAATCCCTAACACCCATAACAGTACCTGGCATATATTAGTTACTCAACACAAACATGCCAAATTAATAAACTGTGTATCTCAAAGCCCAAACTAGATATTTTCTAAGTGACACCAATGCCAGTTGGTAACATAGAGTGACCATGTTAGGGTACTTTTCAAGCCTCTGTGAATAGCCCATTTGCCAGTGCTAGTCACATGACCAAAATGGGCTGCAAGGTGGGGAAACAGGCTCTGGCTCTGTCATGAAGGGAGCTGCAAAGAGAGCAGACACAAGGAGGGTGAAGAATGAAGGCCAGAAGTGTGATTGATCTACAGCAAGAGCTAGTGATGACGGTAACAGAAGGTCTGAGCATTTGTGGCATGCAGGACACGATTCTGAGCATCTCACAAAGTCTCTTAACTAACTCTCAAAGCTATTCTGTGAGGTAGTGATCACTACCCACATTTTATAGAAGAGGAAACTGAAGCTTAGAGATAGTACTTACATAGTCTGTGTCAGTAAATGGCAGAGACTAATTTAAACTCCGGCATATATGACTCCAATGCTTTTTTGTTTCAATTTGAACTTCAGAGAAAATTATTTAAAATAACATTAAAAGAGTAATTTAAAATAAAAAATCCAGTTTGAAAAACAGTGAAATTTTATAGAAATTCCAATCATAAGCCCTGTATTTTCTAAAACAATGGTTCACAGCTATTCTTGAAAAGTATTTGATGAATGGATCAAGCCATTGAATATTTGTTTTGGATATAAATGCATCTCCTATTT
>NW_007749785.1:7439-8019 GCF_000696425.1 Galeopterus variegatus | reverse complement strand
GATAGTAATCAGCTTGAGCAATCTTGTGAGTACCCCACCCAAGAGGGCTGGTCATTGGGCAAAGATCTCACCAAAATATTAGGGTGAGCAGACCACCAGCCTTGGGAGTTGAACATGCTGACTGTGTATAGCAAGGGAAAATCCACAGCTGGATGTCACAAAATCTCACTAAATCCTCTACAGGACTCACACATTTGCCCCAAAGGAGCCAGCATCTGGACAGCTGTCACCAAGAGAGTACTGAGCAGCAACATCCAATACAGGATTGCAATCTTACACCCAGTTAACCAAAAGAAAAAATTAGTTAATTCCAATTCCCTCCTGCCATCTCTAAGCTAGGGACACAGTAGAGGGAGGAGAGAGAAAGCATACAGCAGCAGACTATGGCTATGCTTTCTCCCTATTCCAAGTCCTTCAGAACTATGTCTGGCCCACGCCAGGAGGAGGGGAGGTGCTAAGTGCTTAAACTGTATTAAGACTGAAGTTTCGAGTTGGTCTAGACTGGATTGGAGTTCCCAGTAACTGAAAGTGACCAAAACTGAGATATCATCGAGTAACAGAAAAGGGAGATTCAGCTGAG
>NW_007749785.1:3830-5551 GCF_000696425.1 Galeopterus variegatus | reverse complement strand
CTCTAAGTTTTCTTCTGTAAAATTCCAATCTAAATTATACTTGTTATGTAAGTGGACTCTGCTTTCATTCCTACCATTTCAGCAAGTGATAAAAGATAGACCCACAATACATTTTTATTGAATAAACAGCTCATCTAGCCTTAGACTCTGGGCTCAAAAAGTTTTTACAATAATTACTGGAAAAGAAAAGATCTGCTTTCACCTACTGCAGCTGCAGAGAGCTGGATTCACAGAGGCTTAGCCCTAGAACTCTTGGGGAAGAATTCTCTTAACCTTCAAATGTCAATGTAACCAAGAAATCCATATGGCTCGGGGACTTACAAACATATTTCAAACATATAGCTATGACAGATAAAACACACACACAAAAAAATGATGGAAGCACCGTACTATGCTTATAACTGAAGAAGAGTTCAGGCAGCGTAGGGGTTAAAAAAGCACCAAAACCTGTATATTACTTGTCCTTTACTGCTATAAGCTCAAAGGATATATTTCATCCAAGGATACCAGAGAATGTCAGCTGAAGTTTGTCTTCTGAATGTCTCTTTTTGAGTCTCCATAGGTCATGGTCAAGAAACACCTGGAAAGTACTAGCACATCATTTAGACCACGATATCTAGGTTCTACTTTTCAATCACCATTGGTGAGGCTAAGGAGATTGGAGTCAGGTGGACAAACAGAGAGAAATAATATTGTGACCACCAATGGGATGTCGTCCCCTTAAAAGTAAACTATTAAAAAAGAGCAAGGCAACACCAGAGATCCTGAAACTCGGTGCAGCTACTTGATGTCCACTAACATGCCAATGTATTGCCTCTGGGACTATGATGCTGGGCCACTAAGGTACTAAGGCAGTAGCCACTACTTGAGGGAAGGAATCACCCTTTTGCTGTGAATGCAGCAACAGCCCCATCAAGTGACCCTGAACATCCACTGTTGGGTGGTATGATTCTTGTCTTTCTGGAGTGGTGATAGCTGGATCTGCCCCAAAGTCAAGGGACCAGACAGCATCTTACTTCCTGACTTAGAATGCATTCATGCCATGACCATCCATCTCTATCAAAATGTGTGCTTCTCTGTGTTATTTAAAACCAATTTTTTTAAGCTTTGCATTGATTTTTCAAAGTGAGACACAAAGAAAAAGCAGTAAATCCATCGTTTATCATGGGGAAGCATATAGGAAGTGTCACACCTAATTTGGAAGAAAACTACACTTCAGTGGTTTAGTATGAATGCAAAAAAAAAATCAGTGTGTTTTAGAGCTGAGGGGACATTCTCATTTTACAGATGAGAAATCCACACTCCTCAGGGGTAAAGAGGCTCAGGCAGTGAGTGTGTTGCTGAACTAGAACTGGAACTTTGGTTTAGGCACCACTCACCCCCAAGCCACTGACATCATTTCAGGCTGGCTCCACCTGTTCTCTGGTTAAATCTACCACTTGCCAGTGGCGACGTTGCTCAGCCCAGTAAGCAACTCCACCCTGCCCCGAAGTATATGCTGAGAGCCACATAATAGGGTCACCCTCTGCCTCCATTTCCCACAGTCGTGTTTCCTTGAGACTATAGACTGGTGCCTACAAAATGAGAGATTCAAAGAAGGGCCATTTTTTATCTCAGCCCTCACACAACATCTGGCCTCACCAGATTTTTCAAAACTTTGTGATTTATCAATAGCCTCACATATTATTCTTTTGTTATACCTTGTCTTACTCCTGAAGTCA
>NW_007749785.1:1589-2789 GCF_000696425.1 Galeopterus variegatus | reverse complement strand
CAGAACCATGAGAAATAAATGTCTGTGGTTTATAAACCACTCAATCTGTACTATCTGCTATAGCAGTCCAAACGTACTAAGATTGGAGCCCACCCAGATCATTTTTATTGGGCTTATATATCCATCACAGCTGCTGGAAGTATTGGAAGTTGTCCCCTTCTCTGGATAATTACCCATGAATAGGAGCCACCTCACCCATGAGGTGAAGGGGAAAGGTGGGGAGAAGGCCAAAAGCCAATAACAAATTCAAGGAGCACATAAGACCAGCCCAGTTACCCCAAGGAGAGAAAACTGTGGTATGTGATTTGGTTTATTTTCTTGGCCTTCTCTCCCCCCACAGACTATGCCAAAACTAGACTTTCCTGAGATAACATCCTCACTCAATCCCTTTTCCTTCCTCTCCTGCTCTCCTTCCTCCCTTATAGGTTTTTCCTGAAGGTTCTTCCTCATTAAATCACTTGAATCCAAATCTCAGACTTTGCATCTAGGGAATCCAACCTGAGACACTTGGCCTTGCAGGTTAGCTCCGGCCTCTCATTGAAGACAGTAGCTGCCGGCAGGGTTGACACCTCATGTACTAGAACTGAGCTTTGGAGGGATTTTCATTCAAATTCAAGTTCTGGGATTTACCAGCTACCTAAAATTGGCCAAATTATTTGATCTTTGTAAGCTTCAACTTCTTCATCTCTAAAATACTAGATACTAGTAGAGAATTGTCATGAAAATTAAAGTTATCATGCTGCTAACACATTTTCTGTGATATGTTAACACTAGTAATAATAGTAGTGCTGTGGGTTGACTGTCCATCCAAAACTCATTGGAGCTTGATCCCATTATAAAAAGTGTTAAGAGGGTGGGAAATCAGGACTATAGCGTTTGAAAGGCGGGCCTTTGGGAGGTGATTGAATCATGAGGACTGTGCCCTCATGAACGGGTTCATCCATTCATGAATTAACAGGTCAATGTTTTAATGAGTTATGAGGGAGTAGACTGGTGGCTTTATAAGGAGTACAAATGCGTACGTAAGAATGCTCTTTCCATTCTTGCCATGTGATAACCTGTGTCACCCAGGGACTCTGCAGAGACTCCCCACCAAGACGAAGGCCCTCACCAGATGCACGTCCTGGACTTCGGACTTCCCAGCCTCCAAAACTTTAAGAAATAAACTCTGTTTCTTTACAAATTACCCAGTTACCAGCA
>NW_007749785.1:0-352 GCF_000696425.1 Galeopterus variegatus | reverse complement strand
TCCATTAGCTCAGCTGGACAGCTCCCATTCAGTCATTCTGCCGTCATAAACATTATGTATTCCTTTTTTTTTTTTTCAGGCAGAAAACATGTTCCTGAAAATCAGAAGGGGTCAGCCTCAACTTTTTTCTTACAAATAGAGAAAGAGAGACAGAGAGATGGAAGATAAAGATTAGAAGTTATTCTCTCTTTTCTGTTATGTCTCATTTTATTTATAGTTCACTTGCATGAATACCTAGATTATGCTTAAGCAGCAGCTTCCTTCTTTTGCAGCCCCTTGTAGACTTTTGCATTATGGAAAAGAAAGGTTAAGAAAAAGTTCCTCTGAATAAATGAGCCTTTGGATGGAAACT
>NW_007749784.1:10381-10997 GCF_000696425.1 Galeopterus variegatus | reverse complement strand
TATATGACTTTCACAGATCAATGTTTATGGGAGCTAAACCTTCTCAAATATAAGGAGAAAACTCATTCTAAAACACTAAAATATAAAAGAAATATTTTGTGCTTATTTATTCTTCACAATTCTCATACATAGGAAATAAAAAGCAAAACTTTATCAAACACTTATACATTTGAAATTATTTAATACAAGCAGAATGATTACCAATAGAAAGGTAGGGTTTCAGCTTCTTGAATCTTTACAAACAAAATGAATAATTTACCATGATTTTCTACACAGAATGTTAATATTAATACCCCAAATTTTGAATTGCTCTAACATTTAAAATCAGTATATTTTATATGGTAAATATGCCTTTGCCTTTGTACTATGATTTTCATATTTTCTCAAGTTTCTAGTTTTTAACCTTTATGAGTGAATAAATTAAGAAAAATCATATGTCAGTTCTGTCCTCAAAATATGTAGCTGCTTCGCATTTAGCAAACTGTAGCTGTAGCTCAATCTGTGGAGGAGGCAACTAGATTATTTAAGATGTTCTTGAAACTTCACTTCAGTACTTTCTTAGCCTGTGAGAACAGTAGCATACGCTGTATGAATCAGGGCCTTGAATAAATATGTT
>NW_007749784.1:8183-8627 GCF_000696425.1 Galeopterus variegatus | reverse complement strand
TGGTTGTGGGGATGAAGTTTACTTGCTGGATGTTGACCCAGGGTGATTTTCTGCTTCTAGAGGCCACATGCATTCTTTGACTAGTTAGTTCCTCTTTCAAAGCTAACGATGGTGGGATAGTCCCTCTCATGCTTTGATTCGCTCCTCTGCTCCTTCCTCTGCTGCAACACTCTGACTGAGCCTAGCTGAAGAGAAATCTCCCTACTTTTAAGGGCTCCATTGATTAGATTTGGCCCATCTGGATACTTGAGAATAATCTCCTTATTTTAAGTTTCATAACTTAAACTATACCCGCAAAGTCCTTTTTGGTCATGTTACACATTATGCACTTTGCCCAAGCAGCAAAGATCATGGGAGCCAAGATCCTGCCTACCGCAGTCTTTTATCTTATCTTGGGTGTAATAAGGAAATAATTTTGTATTATATTTTGTTCCTCACATTCTG
>NW_007749784.1:0-2572 GCF_000696425.1 Galeopterus variegatus | reverse complement strand
TAGTGCAAAAGGTAAACAACAAATGTGCACAAATTTATTTATTTTTCTTTATTTATTTTTTTCCTTTTTGTCTTTTTTTACTGACCAGTAACGGGATCGCAACCCTCTGTGTCGTGCCCGTACCAGGGACCGGCAATGGGACCGCAACCCTTGGTGTTGCACCCGTACCGCGCTCAGCCAGTGAGCGGGAACTGGTCTCCACATGGGATCTGAACCCTCAGTGGGAGCGCCGCCACACTCCCAAGTGGCGCACTCTCCAGTGTGCCACCGGGCTGGCCCCAAATGTGCACAAAT
This sequence comes from Galeopterus variegatus, assembly GCF_000696425.1. NCBI lineage: Eukaryota > Metazoa > Chordata > Mammalia > Dermoptera > Cynocephalidae > Galeopterus > Galeopterus variegatus. The sequence continues at coordinate 2,278 of NW_007749784.1, read as the reverse complement.
TTAGCAGTGAGATAGCAACAATAAAATAAGCCAAATNAGTATAATAATAATAATTGTGAATATCCTATAGAGTGTTTAGTACACGTAATATACTGTTAAAAGTGTTTTACATAGTTGATATTTGTCTGTGTGAAAAATGACTTGATCTAATATCTTGTTATTTCTTCAAAATAATGTGCAAGTTTTTGAAGTGTTTTACATAGTTGATATTTGTCTACTGTGTGAAAAATGACTTGATCTAATATCTTGTTATTTCTTCAAAATAATGTGCAAGTTTTTAGTTAAATCCTTTCTACAAAGAGGATAAATGAGAGTCTGTGATGCAGTCAGTGCTGCGAGTCAGTGACAGATCTCACACTATAGTGTAGTGGCTCAGATTGTGGGCTTTCTGGCCAGAAGATTGGTATTTCTGGTCTCAATTTTTGAAAAGTCAAATGAAGCTAAAAATAATTCCTACCTCATTAAACTGCAAATTAAAAAAAATAATAATGAAGATAAAATTCAAAATGCATAACAAATGTAGTGAATCAAAGAATATTACTTTATAATAGAGCATCTAATATATAATTAAATAACATATCATGATACATTACTGAATTGCACATATGAGGATACTTCAAAAAGTTCATCGAAGGATTTGTATTATCTTTTAATTCATTTTTTTCCACAAATTTTTTGAAGTACACTTGTATATAACATTCTCATATAATAAACATAATAATAAAATTTTGAATATGTAAGTATATAAGTATAAGGATATATGGTATATGGATTTTATAGTTTATAGTGTATTTTAAACTAATATTACTTATTAATTATTATCAGTACTATTAACCAGAGTTGAAATTTAATCTTTGTAACCCCAGTAGCATTTACTATTTTTATAATGTCATTACAACTCTCAAGAAAGCTAACGCAGATTTTAAACTTTCTTTTATTTACTTTTTTCTATTCTTAACATGAGAGAGATGAGTGACATCACCTCAAGAGCTTTTTACTATAAAATTGATAGTAATAATTTCTTTTGATGCAGAATATCTCATATGTTTTGATTTGTTCTTACATCCAGAATTTATAAATTTTGCATTTATTCTCATTTATAACTTAAAATATAATTTCCTATTTATATCAGTTTTAATGAACACTTTTATTTTTTATGTTAACTATGGGTGGTACATTTTACATTGACACTATTTTCTGGAAAAAAATTATGTGAAAAACTGATTTGGCTATTCGTGCATCACTATATCTTCAGTATTTCTATTTTTCATTTTTGTTTACCTTGAGGAAATACATTATAGACTTAGAATTCTGTGTTGAGACTTTTGGTCATACTGTATAATTTTAAGTCAATGAAAATATGAATTTCAAAATTGCTTCTGCATTATTGTGGCTAACTTTTTAACCTCTACAATGTACTAAGGGACTAGGTTTCATGATGAGAAATATATTTTATTTCTCAAAGGTTTAATCTCCTATCCTGAACTTATTTTTATTCAGGGCAACTAGGCAAACTCTAAATGTTCTTTTCATGAGCTGGCCGTCATTTGCATTACATGAATAGATAAATAAACACAAATCTGGAAGAATGTACAAAATCAATTAACTAAGCAAATCATGCATATAACTCAAAAGCTGTAAATTCGAAATGCTAAAAGAGCATTCAACCAAAAATTCTAGCAGTTTGCTAAAATAATGATAATGATTTATTTTAACTTAGTATAATTTATTTTTTATTATGACCTTTTAACCTGTGTCACTTTGTGTGTAAAAAGAGAGAAACGTGAGAACTCTGGTTCATAAGTATTCTTCATACTTTTTAAAATTCAAAACTATATGACTTTCACAGATCAATGTTTATGGGAGCTAAACCTTCTCAAATATAAGGAGAAAANATTACAATGAGTAAATACTGGGTGGCTGCTAAATTTGTATCATGTAGAAAAACATCGTGGCCCAAAAGTGAACACAAGAGAACAAAACATATGATACCTGCATTCACGGAATTTGCATCTTATGATTTTTCTGGAAAAGCCTAATTAATTTATTGAATCAAATATTGCTATAGAGGAATAAATATAATATAAAAGGCACAGCATGCCATGTGGACAATATAAAGATGGAGTCGATGTACATTACCATCGAGAAGTTTACAGTGGGCAGATTGTGGAATGTGCCTAAAAAAGCATAACATCAGGCAGAATGGAGTAATAGTTAAAAAGAGACATATAAATTGTGCCTTTAGTTTTTTTCAGGCATCAATTTAATATGCTTTTAA
>NW_007749783.1:8158-10614 GCF_000696425.1 Galeopterus variegatus | reverse complement strand
GCGGTACATCACTAAAGTAGGGGAGGGAATTGGATTATGAATGCTTCCAGAGTATTTGGTAAAATGTGTTGCTCTTCTAAATGCCTTCATGTACAGCAATTTTGTTTGTGCCAGTATTCTATATTAAAAACTGTAGAATACCTAAGCTTATAAAATGGAAATAATATTAACATCTACTAAATAAATACAAACTAATCCCAGTAGTATTTTACAATATTCAATAATGTATAGTTAGTTTTTTCCTACTATTTATTTATTTGTATTCATTGTAAAAATTTCCCCGGAATGTAGTTCCTAAATCTTTTTGTTTTCCTTAATATTGATTAGTCTATGCATTGATAAGAGTCAGATATGGAAATTTGCACAGATTAGATAAGTCCTGAACTATTTTCTGTTATCATTGCTCTATAGTAGTTACATTTGCTCTCACTTGAAAGATGCTGATGTTTACCATTAAATCATACTTCATATACTTAAAAGAGATTTACTTTACCTTGAAAGATGTAAGAAACTTCAGACATAGGGCTCTCTGGTGTGTGTGTGTGCGTGTGTGTGTGTGTGTGTGTGTGTGTGTGTGTGTGAGGATGAAGTGGTAGTTTGGCCCAGGATTTAGAATTTCAAGCCTTTCCTTCAGAGTTGCAATCAAAATGTGGCTATATTGTAAACTGATCATAAAATATTTGTAAAATTATTCTGAAATTAAAATTTGGTAATTGCCTTACTTTATCTTAATTATAATTCCACTGTAAATGTACAAGATATAACAGAGTTATATGCTGGAGAAACAAATGCCAAAAGTCAATGAGGCAGATGAATATTAATTAAGTTAAAGATAAAATTCAGTACACAATAATAGCAGATTGTGTGCATATATGCGTGCATGCGCATGTATGAGGTGTATTATGTTTTTTCTCATCCAAGTTCAGTGGAAATAAGAACAAACAATTAAAGTAAGGATAAAGAAAGTATGACTTCTGCTGCATAACTAGAGAAAAGAAGATATGCTAAATTTAAGTTTGTCAGGGAAATCCAAATTTATGGATGTAGAGGCCAGAATATAATATTTCAAAGAATGGATTGCTGAGCAAATAAAGATTGTTTAGAATACGGGTAAAATCATGTTGAAGTTGAAGATTTGTGTTCTACTGTATACGGAGTCTTGAAAGTGGGATTGTATTAAATGCACACAGCCAAAATGACAGTGCAGTCAGTGACATTAAAATCTTAAATCTAGAATGAGTTTCAAGGAATTCCAAATGTGACCTGAATATACTCTCCTCCTACCTACCTCTCATCCCATAAACTCCATTTTTTATTCATTGAAATCAATATTTTTCCCCAAAATATACCTTACTCATTCTCAACTCTAAAAAGTGTCCCAATACTTCTCCCATCTGTATTCCTCCTAGTCAGGTTCAAGCCACACTTCAGGTCCTAACTCTTACACTAGCCTTCTTGAACCATTCTTACCTACAGTGGTAAATCCCTTCTCTAAACCACTAGAATATACCCACTCTAATTTTCGTTAAATAATCAATTAGATGATACCATTTCTAGAGGAAAAATTATTGGCATTCCATACAATATCTTTTGTTGTCATAAATACAGAGTAAGTGTTCAAGTAACATGACGTTGATTGACTGGAAAGAAATGACAAGGATTAATACTATTGGACCAGCATTTTGTTTTCTTTTATTTTTTTGTTTTTCTTTATATTGGTTGCTGGATGGTTCCGGAAAAAACTATTTTTAATATATGTATTTTACATAATTATATATATATTATTACAAATGCAGTGTTAGAATTGACCGAGGCAAAATCTTAACATCACACAGTAGCATCACCTATGAGTCATGTACTGTTTTCATTCATCTATTTCTATTTAACAATACCCCAACATAATTTATTTTACCACCAAATGCCTCTTTATTTGTTATGCTTAATATACTGAATTTGTTTACAAATAATTCCATTAACACCATCTTTACGTATATGCTTAACAATGTTGATTACATATTACATTGACCAAAATGAGCTTTTCAGTAGAAACTGACAAATTATAGCAATCTTGTAAATTGTTTTTCTGTTCACTCCATGGTACGCTAATTGAAACATATCTTGCAGCTTTTCAGTAAGCAAAGAATGTGCTCATCCACATGTTTGGACTCAGAACTCCTCCCTGGACTTTCCACTCTTAGCCATGTCTCCTTAAATAAATCTCAGGTTGCTGCTTCAGTCCTTATCTTTTTCTCCCTTTTATTTGAGTTCAGCCATTTTTTTTTTTCATTTCAGCTTTAAATACCTTCTTATCCAGACATATGACAAAATGCCTTTTATTCTCTTTAAAAAGTTTTTATCAAATCTGACTTCATTTTATGAGCTTTCTTTGATATCATTATTTCTTTTCATAAACAAACAAACAAAAAGTATATTTGCCTCTATGCTACATTTCTAAA
>NW_007749783.1:3790-6517 GCF_000696425.1 Galeopterus variegatus | reverse complement strand
TTCTAACTAGAGCATTCTCTTTAACTTAAAACATGCTATTATTTTGCCAATCTTAAAAAAAGTCACTTTACTCATTTCTTTCTCACATCACACCTGTAGTCCCAAATTTCATTTACCTTCACAGTGAACCCTTTTGAAAGAATTATGTAGATTTACTGTCTCTCACCCACTGACTCTTGAATTGCTCTAATCAGATTTACACATGCTTCACTCCATAGACTCTGCTTTTCCAAGGTAATCCATGACCTTCATCTTTCTAAATCCAGTCAATTCTTCCTACTTTCCTGGCTTTACCTTTCATCCGTATTTGACACAGTTGATACCTCCTCCATCATTAAAACATTATTTTCATTTGGCTTTCAGGACTCTATGGACTCCTGGCTCTTCTCCTGTTCAATTGATTTCCCCTTTGAGTTTTTTCTACTAAGTTCTCATCATAACCACAAAGATCACACCTCCTATTGCTGAAGTGACTAAGATCTCAGTCTTTGATCTTTCCTCCTCTCTGTTGAGTCACACTTCCTTGATCTCATGTGGTTTGGGAGCTTTAAATAACACCTATATTCTGATAACTTCCAAGTGTATAACTGTAGCCTGGGTCCCTCTGAAATTTACATTCTGTATTCAAATAGCTACTAAACAGCACCATTTGGAAATCTAAAAGGAATATCAAATATTTCATTCATAAAACCATGTTTATGCTCCCCTCCCAGCATAACCTTCCGATAGTGTTCCCCATGACAGAAAATAGTAACTCCACCTTTGTAGTTGACACAGCCTTAGAGTATTTATTATTCTATTACTTATGTAACAACCCAGAATTTATAAACAATTTCAAATACATTATTTAGTTGCATTCTTACAAATGGTATTTAGCGTTTTATTTCATTTTTCTTTTACCTATGAGTCAGTAAGATCAAAAGGTTATCATCTAGACAAGAAAGGTTAAAATTTTCTGAGCTTATGGCTAGGATTTTTACCATCTAATATCATGCCTGTAATGCATTTAAACGTAAATCACCTTAAAACTAAAAGAACAAAATACTAGACTTAATGATAAGATAAAAATTTTTATATTGGTTTTGCTTAAGATATCTAATGGTGGAACTTTTAATGATTTTGCTATTCTCAACTCTGACAACTTGAACAATAAAACTCCACCTTTGTAGTTGACACAGCCTTAGAGTAACATTTATCTCTCATAGCAGAGACTGATTAACTATAAACAAAGCTTGTTTCCTTCAATTCCTTGTGTAGCATAAATTCCCTAGTCTTCTTTGCAGTTATGTGCTACCATGTGTCTGAGCTCCAGTCAACTGAATGCAAATAAATGTGATACACATAATGTTTATGTCTGGTCTATAAGGATATCCCATGAGTTATCTTCTTTTTCTTCCTCCATCATCACAGCCATAAAAAGTGGCAATTTTCCACCAGCCTTTATCCTTGAACAACTGAATAGAGCAGCATCCCCCATCAAATCATCCAGACAAATCCACCACTCCAGTATGGATTATATATTTTTATGAAACTACAGTCACAATAATACTTTGAACTTTCAGAAGGACAGAATGAACTGTGGTTATTAGAGGTAGGAAAGGGAGAAAGGGAGGGGAATTATCGAGGAATTGGTTAACAGACACAAAGAATGATTTTGTTTTGTAATCATGAATATGCTAATTATCCTGACTTGATCATCACATATTGTACACAAGTATCGATTGGCAACTTTGTGTACCCCACAAAGATGTATAATCAATTATGTTTCAATGAAAAAAAAAATAAGAAATGAAAGTAAACTTCTGCTTTGATAAGTCACCAAGATTTGGGGTTTTAAATAATTAGCAGTTATCGGGACCCGGATTTCTGTGTTTCTGAACTTCTTGTGAGCAGAAGCATCCACAGACTCGTTTTGGACTAACTTTTCAAAGTTGCTTGTACAGAGAACAGGCTTAGAAGATAGAGATAGTGTCTCCTCAAAGTGTGTATTTATTTTCTGTCCAGTTCAATAAAGATAATGTCTCCATTGGTAACAATGGCTGGGCAGGGTTGCTTGCTTATCATCATAATATTTGCATTTTCCTAAGTTTAGGGTTCTTTGGCTGGGAACAAACACACAATGTGTGCAGCATCCATTAAGAACTACCATCCCTTGTGGAATGGGCACAAACAGGAAGCTCATGCAGCTTGCTATGTCATGAGTAATAAAATCTCTTATCTCTGATCCTGTAGTCTCATGTTTTCTGGAACTACAAAAGAGATAATACAATCCCCATTACACACGAGACATTCAATGAAGGTCAGCTGGCTTATTTTGTCTATATTGTTCACTGCTGTATCATCCCTAGTTAGAAGACAAGTTCTCTCCAGATGTATGCTGTATGAATGGGTGTTGATGAGGATGACGGTGGTAATTATTACCATGGTTTTTGGTTAACACTGAACTGGTTCAAATGTTATAGTTTTATTTTGGACTTTTCTTTCTGGTTAGTAAAACCTTGCTTTTTAATTTTTCTCTTTTTAAAGGTTTTCTTACCTACACAAAGTTAAATATAAAGTTATTTTGTCATGATTAAAAAAAAAATCCACTGGGGTTTTCAATTGAGATTGATTCAATCCATAGACAGTTTAAATGATTTATCTGTACAACATTACATCTCTTGGTCCTTTTATGGTTATTATTATTTTGTGATCTGCACATATTGTTTTATGTTAAAGAGTTTAATT
>NW_007749783.1:2364-3198 GCF_000696425.1 Galeopterus variegatus | reverse complement strand
AAAAAATCTGGAAGCAAACTAAGAGAAGAAAAAAAAAATTGTCTGGAAGGAGAGGTGATCAGCTGAGTCAAGTGTTACTGAGAGGCATCACGGGCTGAGAAAAGAGCACTGGCTTAGGTGAGAAGAACGTTGGTGAGAAGGGAACATTGTGGGAAAGATTCAGAGAAGGCAAGAGAAAGTGTGGCACAGCAAACAACAAGAGATCTTTTACCCTATAAAGGAGCAAGGGCAGTCTATCCATTTCATTAGAAATCAGGCAGAGTATATGGCAACAGATGGAAAAGATTAGTACAGTGGATGGTGTGAAAGTGAGACAATTCTCTGGTGACCCAATTAATTTCACAGGTATGTTTATTCTATCAGAAAGACACAGGGGGTGGAGAGCATTAGATCTGAAGAGAGAGATAAGAATAAAAATATTTATCTGAGGGAATGGAAGAGTTAATTAATAGAGGAAAATTCTTGGTATACCAAGTTTCCCTGAGGGTCCACTTGGAACTTCTTAAAGTCAGAGCAGATGGCCGTGTGTTTTCTATAGCCATTTTCAACTGTGTGATTGAAGGCAGACAGTTAATCAAAGCCTGTTCACAAATAAGGCTGAAGGTCTGCTGGAGAAGTTTGGTAGAATAAGTTAAGAAAAGTTAAGAGTTGAAGGTGTAGACGTGAAAATGAATAGAACTTTCTAATCTAGGTTGGGTAAGGAGGCACATGAGTGTGGTGGTGGGAAATGAAAGCAATGATATGGTCCAAGTGTGGCTGAATAATATCCAGAGTGGGGGTTTAGAGCAAGTGAACTCCAAAGACAGAAGATGGGCAGAGTGTAGGATTTTTCAA
>NW_007749783.1:0-526 GCF_000696425.1 Galeopterus variegatus | reverse complement strand
CATTTCTCTCTATATACCTAAAACTTTATTAATATTCCTGCTTTTTAAACTGACTTTCATCATTATATGTCAATTTACATATCTGTCATTCTCCTGCTTTGTAGTTTTATCAAAGACAGACTCTACTTGTCTTTTATTTGTTTTTCTGTTGCCCTTGAAATATAGGAAGTACTTGGTAAGATGTTGAATATGGGAATGACTTAATTAAATTATTATTTAGCTTTCTGACAAGTGTCATCTTGAAAGCACAATGTCATGGTTGTATAAACTTGAAAGACTTAAGTAACACATGTTAATTTCAGATCTTCTTTAAAACGTGTTTGTCTTTATTTTTCAACAAGTGGTGTCAAATTCAATAAATAATCAGCTCTCAAACACAGTATTTAAAGGGACATAAGAAATTCAGACACCGTTCTTTTTGCTAGGTTGAATCATCTAAAATAGCTGTATTTGTGATTATAAATGTTTGAGTACTAGGAATTTCATGTTTCAAACTAAATACAGAAACAACAAATAAATCTGTATG
>NW_007749782.1:0-10615 GCF_000696425.1 Galeopterus variegatus | reverse complement strand
CAAATAACAAAAATTAGAAATGAAAAAGGTGATATTACAACTGATTCATCTGAAATATAAAAATCATTCGAGACTACGGTAAACAACTATACGCCAACAAATTTGAAAATCTTTAGGAGCTTATTCTAACTGTACAAAAACCCACAGGTAGGTATCAATAGTATTTTTCTTTAAATTTTTTTTTAAAATGAGGCTTAGAAAGAGGAAATCATGTTTTTCTAGAGGTTTATTCTTGATATAATTAGTATGTGCGGGATGCTACAAAGGCCGCAGGGACAATGCACAACTTTGCCTCTAAGAACTTACAAATAATGTGTTAGACACATGAGGAAGAGAGGTTTTGGAGGTCACTAAAAATTCTGAAAAAATAAGGAGAAGGAAAGTGAAACTCTGGGAGATACATATGTAGAAGTGATGGGAAGAAAGAACTCTTCAGATCAGGCTGGGAATTCCAAAGCAGATGGATGACAAAAGAATGAAAAGATTAATAAAAAATAGGACAATATCTATCATGTTTTGATTTTTGTAAAAAAAGTGTTAGTAGCAAACATTGATTAGAAGATTCTGTGGGAAAAAAAACTGTGCATATGATACCATACTAAGTATCTTGCATGCATTACCCCAAATATACTACCTATCTTGTGGGTCAGTCCCCTTAAATTTGATACCTCCTACCTATTAGAATCAAGATTCTGGGCTGGCCCGGTGGCGCACTGCTACGGTGCGCCACTTGGGAGCGCGGCAGTGCTCCCGCAGAGGGTTCGGATCCCACATATAGACCGGTTCCCGCTCACTGGCTGAGCGAGGTGCGGGCGCAACACCGAGGGTTGCAATCCCGTTGCCGGTCCCGGTCCGGTACGGGCGCGACACTGAGGGTTGCGATCCGTTGCCGGACACACACAAAGAAAAACTTTAAAAGAAAAAGAATCAAGATTCTGAGGTTCAGGCTGAGAAAGCACAAGTTAATAATTCCTCATGAAAAATTCTGCATTTTTGAGTGCTTTATCTTACACAAGTACCAGTAGAGTTAGAATTGGTATCAGTGGTTGGTAGGAACTAAATTAGAGAGAGCTATATGAAATGGGAATGGGAGTCTTCTTGAAATCTCAAATTTGAGCAAATGCAAAGAGACTGAGGTCTCTGTACCATTCCTAGGAAAAAGAATTCCATTGGTTTTTTCCTTGTTACTTTAATTTAGGGAGTAAGTGTAACACTGGCAGTTACTAGCACTGAGTCTGGAGACACACTATAAGGATCTGAATATCTTAAAAGTTCCCTAATTTTAGATGAATTACTGAAATTGTCTGATCTTCAATTCACTTATTTTTAAAGTGTCAGAAATAACAGTACCTACGTATCAAGATTACAAGGGTTGTAACAGAGTTAAATGTGGTTAAGTATAAAATGTGCTTAGCAAAATATCTGGCACATAATAAATGCTCAATGAAAGTTAGCTGATATTAACTATTAATAATATCACTGTGTACAATTTGCATCAAACTCCTCTCTCCCTCTGGACCCACTTTCTCTCACTCCTCATCCACTTAGCTCTTGGAGTCCTAAATCTCTCCCATAGTTGTAATATATTCTTAGACCCTTCTTCTGTTCCCTGTTTCGTTTAGTGACTCAGACTCTCTTTTACATCTGTTTGTATTATGCCTTTTTCCACATTCAGTTTCTCCTGTCGTTACACACTGTCCCCAAGTGAGCAACTACCCACATGGCCTCAGTCCCTTCTCTGCAGAAGGAATAGCCTATTCCTTTTTTTTCCCCACCTTGTATGATACGGACATGGCTCCAGACATGCTGTTTGGAAGCTGGGAGCCCAGAATACAGATTAGCTCTTGAATAGAAGCACCAAGAAGACAGAAGAGGACAGTTGAGCTGCACAACTAGAATTACAAAAGGAAAAGAAATGGTATATTTATAACAGCAACCATAAAACTCAGAACTTAAAGCAGCAAATGTTAAATATTTTGCTGAGATTTCATAGTCATTTCGGGGTGGCAGATGGCTTTACTTGACTGTTTTATTCAGGGATCCAGGCCGATGAAGCATTCACATTTGGAATTTTACCTGTTGTCACATGAAGATTAAAAGAACATTTATCACATACAAGTAACACAAGACACTTCAGCTTACATTTTATTAATAAGAGCAAGGCACATGCCCATGTCTAACTGTAAGGAGGTTCAGAAGTTCTATCTTACTATTGTCTGAAATATTAGTAAACAGTCCTAACGACTACAAAATTGCAAACCAATATGACTGAGCTCCTGAGAGCATAAAATATAATTCATGAATCTTTATATTCACCTCCTCAAATGTTGTATAGCTGCCCACAGTAGCTACACAATAGATGTTTTAGTAATGAGTAAATAAATGATGTCATATATTGGATAATAATAATGAATCCAAATATTTATTATGCTAAGACATGCAGCACATAATGTTAATAAAGTAACAGAAGATCTTATTTACCTGAAATGTTTATGAACATTCCTTTTGTTTTTAAATTTAAAAAAAAAATAAAATTCTTCAGTTCTAACCTTGAGATTATTAAAGTTTTCTCTGAAGGCTTAGCATACCATATAATACAAAGCACTCGGGTCTATGGAAGATCTTATTTACCTGAAATGTTTATGAACATTCCTTTTGTTTTTAAATTTAAAAAAAAATAAAATTCTTCAGTTCTAACCTTGAGATTATTAAAGTTTTCTCTGAAGGCTTAGCATACCATATAATACAAAGCACTCGGGTCTATGCCAAAGTTTGCCACTGAGATCTTGCTCCAAAATTACTCTAGCTTTAAATTGCTTAACTTAGTATAGGAGAACACTCACATTTAAAACTGTTAATCATGGACACTGTAGTAATATAAAGGCATTTAATGTTTTTCCCCCTGTGGGATATTAGGTGTCATGTTATCACACCATGATCATTACTTTAAGTGCATGTTTTAATTCTCTTCTTTTCACACCAGTGCACACCTCCTTCTAGGCTTATAACATAAACTTTGTGTGCCTGTTTCTATTCTGGGGGCAGTTATTGTTATTGAATTTCTACTATGGCTTTATTCCAGTGCTTTTCAGACTCATACATACCTGACCTTGTTGAATGAGCCATGAATGAGTGGAAACATATTGAAGTGCCGTGAGAGGGTCTTTTAAACTATTAAGACTCAATCTCGATGAAGAGAAATTACTGTGCTACACCATGACAAGGAGCTTCTTCATTTAGGAATCCTGAGTATTTCTAAGTTATTATGAGAAAATAAGAAATGCAATGAAGGAGAAAGAAAACAAAAACCTCTCCTTAAAAATTGTATTACTAAAAGCAGTAGTACGATAGAAAATAAAAAATAAATACTTTTAAAAATGCAGACTTTTCTATGATAGTCTCTTTGTTCCAACACTTAGCTTTGATGACTTCATATTTACACTGATATACCTGTCACTTAAATAATTTCTCCTTCTTCCTTCTGAGTAATCAGGCTACAAATAAAGCCAACTAAAGCATGATGAATACTTACAATTGTGTCTCTTTACAAGTCTCTTTTTAAGCACTTGGAGGTAAGGAATAGACAGTTCAGCATAGGGTAAACAGGAAAATAAAATGTTCATCTTGTCTCTATTGACTCTTCTCCATTTATCTAATGCCAACTTTTTTTTCTTTTTCTTTTCACTGGAGTTCTGCACTCTGTCTACTTGCCACAGAAAGTGATATTCTCACCATTAAGACTCTCATAACCTGTTTTTCTTTTCTCCCTGTAGATTCTATCTACCAAATTTGTCAGAAATTTTAAATGACAACATGTTGATGGCTAATGTTTTCAGTTGTAACTCTTTTCATAATGAATTTTACTAGGAAAATTTGCAATTTTAGCCTAAATGTAAGAAGAACAAAGGAATTTTCAATTTTGACATCTGCTTTTCTGTGTACACATATCTGGTAATAGAAATGTTCAACTATATTTTTAGCCTTATTAGCAAGCTACAAATATTTTGCCTTGGTGGTTGTACTTCTTACACTTCCATCAACTGCAAAAGAAATTTCTAGTTGCTACACATCCTTGCTAAACTTAGTGTTGTCAGTCTCTCTAATTATACCCTTTCTGATGGATGTGTACAGATAATGCATTGTGACTTTAATTTATGCTTCCCTTATTCTTATGAAGTTGAGCACCTTTTCATACATTTACTAATAATTTGGATAGCCTTTTCTGTGAAGTGCTAATTTTTGTCTTTTGCTTATTGTCAGTTAGGGTGACTGTGTTTTCCTTATTGACTTGTAGAAATCTTTTTTTTTTTTTAAATATTCCTGATACAAGTCCTTTACCAATTATATTTGGTATTACAGATATCTTTTCTAACTCTGTGGGTTGCTTTTTTATTCGCCAAATTGTGTCTCCTGATGAACAAACATTTCTAACTTTAATATAGTTTATTTTATCAATTATTTATTGCTATTGCTTTTTTAATATCCTTTTTTGGAAAATCTTTGCCTATCCTAAAGTTGTGAAAGCTATATAGTTTTTTAAAAAAATTTTAGATCCAAAGAGCACATTGAATGAATTTTTGTTTATAATAGAAGAAAGGGGCTGATATTAATATTTTTTCCATATTGACTAGACTGTCCTTGTCTGGCTGCTCTGCACAGCCTTATACCATAACAATAAATTGTGTCCAGATATGTATGAGGTTGTTTCCAGACTCTCTTGTCCTGCTCCATTGGTCTATGTTCCTAACTTTCACAATTACCATAGCTCTTTTGTTACCATAGATTTATTATATATCTTTTCATTGGGTAGCTTAAGTATTATAACTTTTTCTCTTCTTCAAAATTATCTTGATAATTATTTCTGTATTTTTACATAAATTTAAGTATTAGACTTTTAATTTCAGAGAAAGCAAATCTTTTTGGTGATACTAAACCTTTCAATCCATAAACATTGTATTTTTTCCTCCATTTATTTTGTTTTCTCTAATTTTAAATGATGTATCATAATAGTGGCCTGACACCTTTTTTGGTGAAATCATTCTTGTTAATCAGTATGAAATTAGTCCAACTTAGAAGAGCTAAGTTGTTTCTGAGGCATAATGTAAGAGCAAGAGGCATAAAGTAAGAGCAAGAGCCAGCTGGACAGTGGAGAAAGGTGGGTGAGTAGTCTGTGGGAGGGATTCCAGCTGCTGATAGGGCTTGAAGAGAAGGGAAACTGGTAAATTGGAAAACTGAAAGGGATTTATTTAGTATGACTGAAAAATAGTTCAATATGATTAATCATGTTAATATACATTATTTGGATTGGTTATTGTTCCTTGGCACTGGCAGTATGCCTGGTTGTGGGGTATGTCTGGTCCCCTTCTCCATGTCTCTGGTCCCTGGGCAGGCCCCAAGTTGCTGGTGCCATGTGCTAGGCTGTGGGAGGTGTATCCAGTCCCCTTCTCCATGCCTCGGGTCACCAGGTGAGACCCAAGGAGCTGGCTTGGTGTGCCTGGTTGGGGGAGAAGGGTCCAGTCCATTTCTCCATGCCCCAGATCCCTGGGCAGGCCCCGAGGTTCTGGCACGGTGTGCCTGGTTGAGGGAGGGCGGACTGGTCCTCTTCTCCATGCCCCGGGTCTCTGGGTGGGCCCCAAGTCACTGGCATGGCCTGCCTGGTTGTGGGAGGAGAGTCCAGTCCCTGTCTCCATGCCCAGGTTGGCCCTGAGGCACTGGCATGGTGTGCCTTGTTGTGGGAGGGCAGTCCGGTCCCCTTCTCCATGCTTCTGGGACCCTGGGCAGGCCTCAAGGTGCTGGTGTGGTGTGCCTGGTTGTGGGAGGGCAGTCTGGTCCCCTTCTTCATGCCCTGGGTCCCTGGGTGGGCCCCGAGGCACTGGCACAGTGTGCCTGGTTGCGGGAGAGAGGTCCGGTCCCCTTCTTCATGCCTCACGTGCCCACGTGGGCCTCGAGGCACTGGCATGGTGTGCCTGGTTGTGAGAGAGAGGTCCGGTCCCCTTCTCCATGCCCTGGGTCCCTGGGAAGGCCCCGAGGTGCTGGCATGGTGTGCCTGGTTGTGGGAGGAGGGTCAGGTCCCCAGCTCCATACCTTGGGTCACTGGGCAGGACTCAAGGTGCTGGCTAGGTGTGCCTGGTTGTGGGAGAGAGGTCCAGTCCCCTTCTCCATGCTTCAGGACCCTGGGCGGGACCTGAGGCACTGGCACAGTGTGCCTGGTTGTGGGAGAGAGGTCCGGTCCCCTTCTCCTTGCCTTGGGTCACTGGGCAGGCCCTAAGGTGCCAGCATGGTGTGCCTGGTTGTGGGAGGAGGGTCCAGTCGCCTTTTCTGTACCTCAGGTCCCTGTACTGGCCCCAAGGCACTGGCACAGTTTGCCTGGAAGTGGGAATGGGGTCCAGTCCCCAGATCCAAGCCTCTGGTTCCCAGGAAGTCCCCAAGGTGGTGTGCCTGGGCCGGAACTAATTTTTTGTCCTTTGCTTCTAACATGGGGGAACATCCTGTGGGAACCAGTACTCGAGCTGTGTGGTAGAGGTAAATTGCTGCTTTGCTGTTGTTTCCCTAGGGAAGGCTTTTTGTGCAGCTCAGGGTTTAATGGTTGATCTTATAGGTACTTCCGGCTCTCCAGACACCTGGTGGATCTGTGTTCTGTAGAATCTCTGATCTGGGCCTGAGTTTTTTCATCAAACTGCACCCCATGCAATTCTGTATTCCTGACCAGTCTCCTCTGAGTGGTCCTGTGTTGATTGAGGGGCAGGTAGGCTGTCCTTGCTGTGTCCCAGTGTTCTCCTAGTGTTCCCATCTCGCCCACTGGCCACGCTCCAAACACTTCCCATGGGACCAGCCTGGTGCTGTCACTTGCAGTGACTCACCAGCCTCTGTGTGGCTCCCCTTTTTCTGGTTGTTCTGGCTCCTCACTCCTGCATGGGTCCATGGGACCTATTAGCGGTCTTGCTGTCCTAGGGGCTGCCAAGGCCCTCTCCTCCCCTTCTGCCTCCAAGTAACACCATCTGAAGGGCACAGCTGCAGCTTCTGCCGGCTCCTGCTCCTGCCAGCTCTTGCTCCCACCAGCTCCTGCTCCAGGCGCTCAGCAGCTCCAGCCTTAAAGTGACCGCAGCCCGAAACAGTCAGAGTAGCTTTTTCTTTCTCTCATTGTGGCTTCTCCCCCTCCATGAACTCCTTAGGTCTCTCCTCCTCTTCCCCTGAGCTCCAGCAGCCCCAGCTTGGCTGATGTTACATTTTTATAACTGTAAATTGGTTGGTTTGTGGGAGAGAGTGATGCTGGGAACTTTTTATTCTGCCATCTTGATTGGAACCCTTCTGAGATCACATTTGAACATTTACATACTCCATCTCTTTCATCAGACCCTCATTCTCAGAACTGCAATCGTTTTCCGAATTTCCGGCTCAGAGAGGTCAAGTTACTTGCTCAAGGTCATGCTGCTGATTAATGACAGAACCCGTCAGCTTTTTTCCAAAGATTGTGCTCTCTAATACATTGTATTGCTGCTATTAACCCATTCTAGGAGAATATTATTAATAAATGGTGACCTGGGAAACAAACATCTTAGTATACACAAAGAAAATATGTATGTCTAAGAAGGTGAATATATGTATCATCTCAGTTAGTTGTATCTTATTTAACTGTGCCTTGTCACTTCAGAGATTGAAGGTTTTGCTTGTGTTAACCCAGTGGAGAAGATAGCACTCTGACGTTAGGTAACTGTTATGTTATTTGTTGTGTTAACTGCTAATTATTGTGTTGCATTCTTTAATTCTTGGCTAACAATGACTCTAGATTCAATAATTATTGAAGACTTTGTCAAAACAAAAGTTTTATTAGAAATATATGAGATTTATTTTAATGCATATTTTCATTAATAGTTATTGATATTCTAGAAACAATTTGGAGGATTTTTTCTGAAGACATAAAAATAGCTAATGATGTTTCATTTAATTATGCAAATAAATAAAGGGATTTATATTAGGCCATCAAAGATAGAAGTTAGAGAATAATCCAGAAAATTTATAATAACAAGTTTAAAAAATTCTCTCCAATTTTTTATACAAATACACAAATATATCATTTACACATTTATGTTTCTTAGATAGAGCCTCATGTATATATGTTTATTTATTTATGCGATATGTAATTTGATACATGCAGCCTGTCTTTTATTTATTTTTTTATAAATTTCAAATTCAATAAGTATTTATTTATACACATGCCTCAGAGTTTTCTCTGAATCTAATCCAAATTTTGTCTCATGGCTTGGAAGAATAAAAGAACTGTCTTTACCAAAACCATAAACTCATTTGCAACTGGTTTGAGTTTTACACAATGTACAAATGTATCAAAACATCACTCTGTACTCCATAAATATGAGGGTACTTCAGAGAGATCTTGGAAAACAGAATTACAAGGTAATATAAATTTTTCATGAACATTTTGAAGTACCATTATGTATTAGTCACAGTACTTCAGAGCTGTCATGGAAAAATAGAATTACAAGGTAATATAAATTTTTTATGAACATTTTGAAGTACCATAGTGTATTAGTCAAGGCTCTCCATAGAGACAGAATGAATAGGATATGTTATATATGACAGGGGATTTATTAGGGGAATTAGCTCACACAATTTTGAAGAGAAGTCCCACGATAGGCCGTCTGTAAAGTGGATGAAGGTAGCGTGGCTCAGTCCAAGTCCGAAGGCCTCAAACCAGGGAAACCAATGATGCCCTTGGTGCAAGTCCTGGAAACCAAAAGCTGAAGAGTCTCGAGCTCTGATATCCATGGACAGGAAGGAAGTGTGTATCCCACCTCCCGTGGATAGAGAGAGCTCTTTGCCTTTTTTCTCTGTTTTTTTTTTTTTTGTTCTCGCTGGGCCTCCAGTGGATTGGATGTTTCCTGCCTATATGGAGGGCAGATCTTTCCCATCCAGTCCACTCAGGCTCTCATACTAATATCTCCTGGAAACACCCTCATGGACACACCTAAAAAGATAGCTTTACCAGGTTTCTTGGCATTCCTTAATCTAATCAAGCTGACACCAAGAATTAACCATTACAAGTTAACCCCTTGTCAACTTGGTGTCCATGCTATTTCCTTAAATCATACTTGATCTTCAAATGGGACAATAACATAATAACATAGTCATTTTGCCTAATATGATGCAACAATCCTTCATACAACCAAAAACCCCAGAAGATGAGGTAAAGTCCTTAGATTATATTTACCCTTCTCCCGATATCCCATGACTTAAGTGCAAAAACTATGATGTAAAGTTAGCGATATTTAAATGCTAATATAATGTCAGTAATTCTCATTGTACATGATAAAGAACAAGAGGAACAAAAACATAATAATTGCTTAATATATGTACAGTGTATGTCCATAGAGACATACTCTTAACACAACAGGGAGAATATTACAATCTTCATTTCTGTAACTAGTCAAGTGGTCGAAGCTGGTATTTTTAACTTCCTTCTTCTACTACCCATATTGTATTCTTTGTCTTCAGCGAGCACCTCAGCTGGTTGTGGTTCTTTACCTGGCAGAGTGACCCAAACCTTCATCCCTGAAGAGTCTGGGCCATTTGTAGTCTTGCCTGGATTTGGTTGTTGTAATTTTCCATTGACCTTAATCATAGGGCATGGTAGTACTAAGAGGTGTCCTAAGGGATCTCCTATATTCCAGATATAATCTTCCTTACCTCCACTGTGAAATAGTAGTCCAACTTCCCCTTGGTAGTCTGGGTCAATCACCACAGCCAAGACTCAGAGGCATGAGGAGCCCAAAGTGGCTTGTGGCAGCCTTAACTTCCAGTTCCATGGAATCATTTTTGTGTCCCCCGATGGAAGCATTCCTCCCTCTGGAACCAAGACCTCTAAACCAGCAGAGCATAAAGTTTTTGGGGAAGGGAAGCAAAACGTTTGCTAGTGTGTCCCTAGAGGTAATGATGTGTGGTGCTACTTCTGTTTCCACCCCTTGACTCTTGGACCTGTGAATCCTGGCTATGGCAGAAACAGTACCATATATCAGGCATTGATTTAGAGTGCACACAGCCTTCTGGAGAAACTTGCTCCCACCCTGCAGGGTATTGTCATCTAACTGACACTGTAACTGTGAGTTCAAAAGGCCATTCCACTGTTCTATCAGACTGGCTGCTTCAGGATGATGAGGAACATGGTAAGACCAATGAATTCCGTGAGCATGAGCCCATTGCCGCACTTGTTTAGCTGGGAAGTGAGTTCATTGGTCAGAAGCAATGTTGTATGGAATACCATGATGGTAAATAAGGCATACTGTGAGTCCAAGAATAGGTGAGAAGAGTGTATCCCAGCTCCAGCTGACAGAGAGAGCACATTGTTTTCTTCTCCATTTTTTGTTCTCTCCAGGCCTCCAGTTGATTGGATGGGTCCCCCCCACCACATTGAAGGCAGGTCTTTCCCACCCAGTCCACTCAGGCTCTCATGCTAATATCTCCTGGAAACACCCTCATGGTCACACCTAAAAAGATTGCCTTACCAGGTTTCTTGGCATTCCTTAATCTAATCAAGTTGACACCAGAATTAACCATCACACCTAGTATGTGCAATTATTATATGATAATTAAAAACAAAATT
>NW_007749781.1:0-10616 GCF_000696425.1 Galeopterus variegatus | reverse complement strand
TTTTTTTTTTTTTTTTTTTTTTTCTCCTCTGAATCAAAGTAGTAGAAGGCTGATTCAATTCAGGAACATTATCAACTATCATCATTGTTTCATGTAAGTCCCCTTCTTTATTTTATATATTCATGTATTTTCTCTTTTCACAATGCCTTACTCCCATCTGTTTGCATGTGTTTGTTCATGCAGTCTTTTCTGCTATAATGCTTGTTTTGCAATCATGAATTTGTTCCAATCCATTGTCAGAGAAAACAATTTCAGTATAATGCAAATTTCACATTATGTGTAATTCTGTCCAGGAGAAACACTAGTTGAATGAAGAAAACTGCATCCTGCTGATTGGGGCCCTGTAGGAATATACAAAGTGCGCACACACACTCACACTCCTCAGACATCTACCTGCTACCTCGATTCATCCTGTGTGTTATAAGCTATACACATATACATCTGGCATTACAACTTTTGTCTAATTGCAGATAAGACAATTGTCTTCCCATTCCACCACCTAACAGCCTTTCCCATGCTTGCTTTTGCAACACTCCTGTTTTTTTTCCAAGGTAAAAGTTGTAGTATGTGTGTGTTGTAATATGTATTTTTAACCTTTTAACATGTACATACTTCTGCTACAGTTGTTTTTAGATTTAAATCTTTTTAATGTCACTGAAAAAGTTCTTGAGTGCTGTTTCCCAAACCCATTTTCCTCACAAGCACTGCAGTTTTTATTGCACAATTTTGCATAGTGAGATTATTTTTAGGAAGGAATATGCTGCATTATGAAGAACGGCCTATTTTGTGAACATATATATCTAATTTGTGAAAATTAAACTGTGTATAAATGCCATTCTGTTCTCTGCCATTTTTTTCATTCTAATCACTGAGCTTTCAGATCCGTCAGTGTTACTATGGATGGTTTCCAATTGCTACATATTACTCCTCCACATATATCCATTCTCTCTCCCCTGGGTGAACACCCACCCAAGTTATTTTCAAATCCCTGCTACTATAAATAATATTAAAATAAACAATCTCCTACAAAGCATTATGGATCTGCACAATGCTTTCTTTGGAATAAATACCCAGAAGTGGAATGCTGGGTCATAGAGCAAGGAAACCCTTGCTTTTCCTGGAGGTCCTGCTTGCTCTCAAGAAGGCACATGCTAGTCTTATGTCTCCACAGCAGTGCATAGTCATGCTGACATCCCAAACCCACCTGGCACTCAGGATTCACAGCATTCTAATTTTTGCCCATCTAATGTACATTCCCTTCCACGATTTCTTCTTAGTGTTCAGATCCAGCTTCAGATCCCATGTGGTTCTTTTGATTCTGTCTTGCTCCTGAGACTCAGTGGTACCCTCCAGCTCTGACATTCACAGTCCTTTCTCCATGATCCACACCCATCCCACAGGTACACTGATGTTGCCACCATCTTCTTCGACTTTCTCAATAAATATCCCAACTGTTTCATCAGGCCCTGGCTGCTTGCCTGATAGTTCAGCACAGACGCACTCATCTAATGCTCCCTTTTTATTTATTCGTTATTCTTCAAGCAAAATTTGGACATCAGCACATGCCAAAATGTTCGTCCTGGCTCCCTGGACTTCCCTGACTACCTCATCTAAACTGAAAACAATTCTTTCTTCCACACTATCTGACATACGTTTGCTACTTTTTTGTTTTCTTTGCCTCTTTGCTTTGTTAATATTTGTTTACGTATCTTTTACTAAGGGATTCCTGAGCTACTTGAGGGTAGGGCGTTTGTCTTATTCCTTTCTTTTTCCCACATTTAGTAGGCTCTCAAGAACTCTCCCTTGTTTGATTGAATAAATGAGCAAAAATGAATAAATCAAATATTATTTTGTAACAAGTGCCCTTAAGTAATCAAAGTTTGAAATGTTAGTCACAATTTAAATTCTTCGTTAAATAGAACAAAAAATAAGATGAAATAATTTTTAATTAAAAAACTGTATCTTAAAACCAATTCACAGAGGAGATTGCCTGATTATTTGTTGCTTTTTTTTTCCCCTCAGGAAAAAAAAATGTTTTATTAATTAGCCTCTCTGATCTGTAACCCTTTTCTATAGTTATAAAACATATCAGTAAGGCTGGGATTTGCTAAAATGAAATATAATTGATAATGAATTCAGCAGCTAATTCTCACATCATTCTCAAGTGAATTACAGTTGACTCAAGTCATCATTTCTTTGCTCACGATCCCGAAGATAATTTTTATTAAATATTAATATAGGAGTTAGGAAGGATTACAGCTATGCATTATTTTACAGTTTTACAGATGCTTCTTGACTTCTGATGAGTTACATCCTGATAAACGTATCATAAGTTGAAAATATTGTTAGGTCGAAAATGCATTTAATACACCTAACCTACTGAACGTCATACCTCAGCCTAGCCTACCTTAAATATGCTCAGACACTTAGGAACAGCAGTTGGGCAAAATCATCTGGCAACACAGTACACTATAGAGTATTGGCTGTTTAAACTCGTGTTTCTATGGCTGACTGGGAGCTGTGGTTTGCTGCTGCTGCCCAGCATTGCAAGAGGGTATCTTACTATATATTACAAGCCTGGGAAAAGATCAAACTTCAAAATGGGAAATATGGTTTCTACTGAATGTGTATTACTTTCACACCATCTTAAGGTAGAAAAGTCTTTTTTAAAAAAATATTTTTTATTGAAACATAATTGATTGTACACATCAGTGGAGTATAGAGTTGAATATCAATACCTGTGTGCAGTATGGGATGCTTAAATCAGGATATATTTTTATTTATCACTACACAATGTATTCATTTTTTGTGGTCCTTTACCAATTTTTCACTAAACTCCCCCCCCCCCCTTTTCCCTCCCCTGGTAGCTTCACTTCCAATCTCTCTTCTTGAAATTCAAGGAATTATTGTGATAATAGTATCTTTCTTTTTTTATTTATTTGTTTATTTTTTTTTAGCTCCCACTTACAAATGAGAACAAGCAATATTTCTCTTTCCTTTCCTGGTATATTTCACTTAACATAATTTTCTCTAAGTTCATCCATGTTGCTGTGGATGGCAGAATATCATTCTTCATTATGTCAGAGTAGTATGCCACTGTGTATATATACCACATTTTCCTTATCCAGTTATCCATCAACGGACATTTAGGATGATTCCAATTCTGTTTGTCCTTGGTTTTGTTGATGTTGTGTATCACATTTACTGATATGTGTATGTTGAACCATCCTTGCATCCTTGGGATGAATCTCATTGGATCATGGTGTATAATCTTTTTGATGTGTTGCTGTATTCTGATTGCTAATATTTTGTTGAGGGTTTTTGCATCTATGTTCATCAGAGATATTGGCCTGTAGTTTTCTTTTTTTGTTGTATCTTTATCTGGTTTTGGTATCAGGGTGATGCTGGCCTCATAGAATGAGTTTGGGAGAATGACCTCTGTTTCAATTTTTTGGAATTGTTAGAAGATGTCTGATATTAATTCTTCTTTGAAGATTTAATAGAATTTAGCAGTAAAGCCATCCACTCCTGGGCTTTTCTTTGTTGGCAGACTGCTGATTATTGCTCCAATCTCATTGCTTGTAATTGGTCTGTTCAGGTTTTCTAAGTCTTCTTTGTTCAGTCTTGGTAGTTTGTGTGTGTCCAGAATTTTATCCATTTCCTCCAGGCTTTCAAATTTTTTGTTGTATAGTTAGTTACAATAGTCTGTAATTATTCTTTGGATTTCTGTGCAATCAGTTTTAATGTCTCCTTTTTTATTTCTGATTTTTTTATTTGGGTCTTCTCTCTTCTTTCTTTAGTTAGCCTAGCTAATTGTTGGTCTATTCTGCTTATCTTCTCAAGAAAAACTACAAAAACCTTTTTGCTTTGTTGATCTGCAGTATCATTTTGGGGGGTGTCTATTTCATTTAATTCTGCTCTGATCTTTATTATTTCTTTCCATCTACTAACATTGGGGTTGGATTGTTCTTGTTTTTCTAATTCTTTAAGGTGTATTGTTAGGTTGTTTATTTGAAATCTTTCTAATATTTTGATGTAAGCACTTATACCAATAAATTTCCCTCTTAGTATTGCTTTTGCAGTACCCCATAGGTTTTTGAATGATATTTCTTTATTTTCATTCATTTCAATAAATTTTTGGATTTCCTGTTTAATTTCTTCTTGGACTCATAGGTCATCCAGGAACATGTTGTTTAATTTCCATGTATTTGTATGGTTTCCAGAGTTTCGCTTATTTTTGATTTCTAGTTTTAATCTGTTGTGGTCTGAAAAGTTTCTTGAAGTAATTTCAGTATTTTAAAATTTGTTGAGACTCACTTTGTGGCCTAACTTGTGGTCTGTCCTGGACAATGTTCCACATACTGATGAGAAGAATGTATATCCTGCAGTTGTTGGATGAATTGTTCTGCAGATATCTACCACATCCAAGTGGTCTAAAGTGAAGCTTAACTCCTGTGTTTCTCTGTTGATTTACTGCCTAGATTATCTGTCCAATGCTGACAGCGGGATGCTCAGGTCCCCAAGTATTATCATATTGGGATCAATCTCTTTCTTCAATCTAATACTGTTTGCTTTACATATCTGGGTGCTCTGATGTTGGGTGCATGTATAGTTATGATTGTTATGTATTCTTGTGAGATAGATCCTTTTATCATTATACAGTGGTGTTCTTTGTCTCTTTTTATTGTTTTTGATTTAAAGTCTATTTTATCTAATATTAGAATAGTGATTCTTGCTTATTTGGGGTTTCCATTTGTATGGTATATCTTTTTCCATCCCTCCACTCTTATACTTTTGTGTCTTTACAGGTGAGGTGAGTCTCTTGACAATAGCATGTAGTTGAGTCTAGCATTTTAATCCAGTCAGTCAGTGTGTGTCTTTTGAGTGGGGAATTTTATCTATTTACATTTAGAGTTATTATTGAAAGGTATTGTCTTACTCTTGGCATTTTATCTTTCCTTTGATTGGATGTTTTAAATATCTTTTGTTCCTTTATCCCCCATTTATTGTTTGTCTTTCCCTTTGATGTTCGTTGGGTTTTTTTAGGTGGTAAGAATTAGATTTCTTTTCTTTCTTGTTTGCATTTTAGTTTTATCAGTGGGTTTTGTTCTTTCTTGTTTTTTTCATCATAGTGATTATAATTTTTTGGATTTCAGAAGCAATACTCCTTTGATGATTTCTTGCAGGGCCGGTCATGTGGTGGTGAACTCTCATGGTTTTTGTTTGTCTGGGAAATATACTATTTATCCCATATTTCTTAAGTATAGTCTTGCTGGATATAGTATTCTTAGCTAGTAGTTTTTTTCTTTTAGTATTTTGGATATACCATCAGGCCTTTAGAGTTTCTGTTGAGAAGTCCGCTATAGGTGACTTGACACTCTTGCTGTTTTTAGGATTCTCTCTTTCTCTTTAAGCTTTGCTAGTTTGCCTGTAATGTGTCTCAGAGAGGATCTTTTTGGTTTGAATCTGATTGGGGATCTTTGAGCCTCCTGTATCTGAAGGTTTGTATCTATCCCTATACCTGGGAAGTTTCTCACTATTATTTCATAGAATAGGTTTTCAATGCCTTTTCCTTTTTCCTCCCTTTCTGGAACACCTGTGATTTGGATGTTTGTGTGCTTCAGATTGCCCACTAGCTCTCTTAGATTTTTTATATTTAAAAAAAAAATTCTTTTATCCTTTGTTTTTGTCCTCAGGGTATTTCAAAAACATCATCTTCAAGATCATAAATTCTTTCTTTTGCTTGCTCTAACCTGGTGCTTAAGCTCTCAGTTGTGTTTTTGATTTTGTTGAATGAATCCATCAGTTCCAGGAGTTCAGCT
This sequence comes from Galeopterus variegatus, assembly GCF_000696425.1. Classification (NCBI taxonomy): domain Eukaryota; kingdom Metazoa; phylum Chordata; class Mammalia; order Dermoptera; family Cynocephalidae; genus Galeopterus; species Galeopterus variegatus. Next base: position 4,794 of record NW_007749781.1, on the reverse strand, counting down.
ACATTCCTTTTTAAGATATTAATCTCTTTGTAAATTTTCTCCTTCATATCCAGGATCTTTTTCACATTTCATTTTATTGTCTAACTAAGTCTTCTTGCATCTCATTGAGTATCCTTAAGATTGTTGCTTGGAATTCCTTTTCAGTCATTTCAAGCATTTTCTGCTCTGTGGGATCTGGTACTTGAGAATTACTGGATTCCCTTGGTGGTGTCATATTCTTTTGGATTTTTGTATTTCTTGTATCTGTAAATTGATGTCTGGCCATCTGGTAGAGCAGTTGCTTCTTCTGTTACTCTGGAATGGGCTTTGAGGAGAGAAATTTCCTTTTCTTTTTCCAGTCTCTGATGGTTACTCTTGTTCCAGTGCATTCAGGTAAGAGGTGGGCAGACTGCATCATGGCCATGGCTGCTACTGTGGTGGTGAGCTGCTCTTGCAGTGGCAGTGGCTGTGGTGGTGACTATGGTGGACCACCAGCACAGAAGTAGTGTTTGTGGTCAAGAAGGAGTGCTCTTGACTTCTTTCTGGCTTCCCTTGGGTCCATCCGGGGTCCCTGGTCTGGCTTCTGCCTTTTGTCAGGTGAAAGAGGGTATCTGCTGCTCCTCAAAGTAGAAAAATTTTAAGTTTAAGTTGGGGACCATCTGTACTGACTACTCTAGAAGTGTGTGTGTGTGTGTGTGTTTGTGTGTGCATGCGTGCTTGTGTATGAGTGTGTTTGGAGGGTGGGAAGGTGTTGATACCAGGACTGTCCTGATTTTAGTACTAAAAGTCCCGCATGCTGGGAATCACTTTAGACCTAGGCAAATTGAACGTTCATCAGGTGTAAACCCTCTTTATTTATTGCAGCTTCTTAAGCAGGCACTCAAAACCTTTTATGATATAACTCTAATCTTCTCTGTATTACTTTTAGCAATTTTTCCAATGTATTTTCTAGGAAAATAACCTGAACTATACCCTTCTCTTTACATATGCACTAATTTCCTTGCCTGCAATGGTACAAGTCCAAATTCTACCTATTTGGTTGAAATGTTATTTCTTCCATCACATGTGTCCTTTGACCCATTGGTTCTCTTTACTCTGTGTCTGGCTCAAGAGGCTGAATCTTTTGTGCTTTCATTACAGTATCTTACATGTGCTCTACTGCTTAGTCTCTAAGAGGGGATCAATAATAAACATGTGGCTACTAAATGTAATTCAGTCTCTGCTGATGCTATATCATTTATTTTATATGTAAATAAATATCCATATTTCCTTGCAATCTTTCAACACTGATTATTCATCCTATTAGTTAGTTTTGTTCTCCAATATTGAATGGATGACAAATTCTTCCCATAGCCATAATTATTAGATTTGTCTTAAGTTCCTCTACATAAGTGAGGTAGAAAATATAGTGTGACAGAACAAGTAAATGCATGGAAGCCATTCGTACATGAATTTAAATTTTAGTTCTTCCTTTTACTGCCTTGGATGAGTCATCTAAACTTGGAGCTTCAGTTCCTCCATCTTTGTACTGAAAGGGATTGAATTGTGTCCCCCAAATTCTATGGATTAGAAGCTTCATCCCCACTGTAACTGTTGAAGGTGGGAAATCTAATGGTAATTGAAAGGTGGGGCCTTGAAGACGTGATTAAGTTGATGGTTTATTGGTGGTGATGGGTGTGGTTCTGAGGGCTTTAAAAGAAGAGGGCAGGGAGGAACTATCACTTTCTCAGCTCTTCCATTTTCTGCCATGTGAGACCACCATGTTGCTGTAAAGCTACCACCAAAGAAGACTTTCACCAGAAATGTTTCCCGGGCTTTAGATTTCCTTGCTTCTGAAACTGTAAGCAATAAATTAGGTTTTCTTACAAATCACCCAGTTCCAGGTATTTTGTTATAAGTGACAGAAACAGACTAATATGGAAAATTGGTACCAAAGAAGTGGGGGTGTTGCTTATATCAAATACTTGAAAATGCAAAAATGACTTTGGAGCTGGGTGGTGAGGAGTGGCTAGAGGAATTGAGAGGAAGAGGCTAGCAAAAGCCTAGATGCTGGAAAAGTTTAGAAGACAAGAAAACCAGGGAAAGTTTGGAACTTCTTAGAGCCTGGTTAAATGATGGTGAGCAGAATGCTGACAGATATATGGACTGTAAAGACCATTCTAAGGAGGTCTCACATAGAAATAAGAAGGAGTTTATTGGAAACTGGGGCAAAGATCACCCTTGCTATGAACTGGTGAGGAACTTGGTTGCATTCTGTTCATGCCTAAAAGTTTTAAGGAATGAGCACTTCAAGGTGCTGACTCAGAGTATTTGATGGTAGAAATTTCTAAGCAGCAAAGCATTAAGGAAACTGCATGGCTACTTGTAACTGCCTACACTGAGTTATGGCAACAAAGGCATGACATAAATCAAGAATTTAAAAGGGAAGCAAAGCATAAAGATTTGGAAAATTTGCAGCCTATTCATGTGGTATAGAAGCAGAGAGCATTTTCAGGAGAATAATACAATGGTGTAGCCCAGCAAATGTTTGCTAAGGAGATTAATACAGAAAAACTGGTTATCAAGAGAAGGGAAAAAAGACCTTGAAGGTATTTCAGAGATCTTGGAGGCTGGATCTTCCATTACAGGCCCAGAGGCATAAGGAGAGAATGGTCTTAGGGAACAGACCTGAGGTGCTTTCCTCAGGCTCATTGCCCAGGGCCACCTCAGGAAAATTCTATCTGCACCAGCACACTGGCTTCTTTTGCAGCTCCAGCTGTGGCTAAATTGGCTCCAGGTGTGGCTGGACCTGAAGCTTTGGAAAATTCAAGCTGGAAAACTTGGCAGAGTCCATGTGGCATTATGTCTGCAGGCGCACAGAATAACAAAGCTGTACAGGCTTGGAAGCCTCACCCAAATTTCAAAGGAAAAGACTGGAGGCCCAGGAAGAGATCTGTCACAGAGGCAGATTGACTACATAGAGCTTTCGCTAGAGCAATGCCAAGAGGAAACATGGGGTCAGAATTGCAGCAGCAAAAAACCACCAAGGCCATGCTAAATTTAGCTGTGGGAGCAGGACTGCCTTGGAGACCTCAGAATTGTGGAGCAACCAGCATGGAACACCAGCCTATGAAGGCTAAAGCATGGCCAGAGACCAGGAAAGCCATAGGAGTGAAGCTCCCTAAGGACTTGGAGGCCCAAACCCCACATCAGTATGCAGAGGACGTTGAACATGTAGTCAAGGTTGATGATTTGCCATCTTTGAGATTTAATGCTTGCCCTGCTGAGTTTTGGACTTGCTTAGGACCTGTTAGCTCTATATTTTGGCCTATTTCTCCCTTTTTGAATGGAAACATGTACCCAAGATACACGTACTCACCCTTGTATCTTGGCAGTAGATAAATTGTTTTGCTTTCACAGAAGGGACTTTGAACTTTGGACTTTTGAGTTCAAACAAGTTAAGACTTTGGGGATGGAATTAATGTATTTACCTGTAAGGACATCAACTTTGGGTACTGGTGGGGGGTGGCAATTATATGGATTGAATTGTGTCCCCCAATTTTTATGGTGGCTTAATGGTGGTCATTGGTGTGGTTCTGAGGGCTTTAAAAGGATATGTCAAGAGGAGTTATCTCTCTCTGTTTCCACCATCTCACAATGTGATACCCTGTGTCACTGAAGCCACCATGATGGAAGGCCTTCGCCAGATATGTTCTCTGGACTTTGGACTTCCCAGCCTCAAAAACTATAAGCAATAAATTTTGTTTTCTTACAAAATACCCAGTTCCAAGTATTTTGTTATAAACAACAGAAATGGATTGATGTAGGACATAAAACATCTTTCCTACAGACACATTACACAGCTTAAAAATAATGTTCAGATATCACCAAACTTTTCTGTAAAGGGACATACAGTAAATATTTTGGGCTTTGTCAGTTATACTATCTGACTGAAAAATACTCAGTAGTCCTTGTAGTGCAAAAGTTGCCATAGACAATATGTAAGCAAATGAGGTGGACATGTTCCAATAATATTTTATTTACAAAAAGGAGTAAGACAGATTTGGTCTGCAGGCCAGTCTGTTGATTCCTGATGTATATTAAGGACTTAATAAATGGGAACCAGTACTATCAGGAGCTAATCTGCCTTTCTTTACTAAGTATTTTGATTTTGTGATCCTGATCCAAATTAAGCTCAAACTAACCCAACATTTGCCAATCATATTTTTTAGGTTTAATTTATGTTTTTCCCATAACTTTTTCCATACATATTGTGAAAATTATGTGACATAATATACTGAATCTTCTCCTGGCAGGTGTAGGATGCTGATGTTTGAGAATTTTAATCCCTTATTTCTCTTTTTTTGTTCCACTGTAGTCACTGAAGCCTCCCATCTTACAACTTCTGCCTTAGCCAGTATCTAAAATAATTAAGGTCTAGCCTGCAAGAATGTTAAGAACTCTGAAAGGGTTGAAAATGAAGCAGCCCTCATAAAATACATGCCTCAGGGCAAGGTCTAGGTGCCCAAGTCTCTCAAGACCAACCCGTCTCTCAAATACACTAATTTCTCTAAAATTCACTCTCTTTGTGTTCTGATGATCTCTATGGCTTGCCAGAGAACTTTGCTGATCCCTATAATCCAGTCGGTCTCAATTTTGGCTGCAAGTTAGAATCACCTAGATAGATTTTAAAAAGAAATTTTTCTCAGACCAGCCTCAAAAAGTGGTGATCATAGAAGGAAAAAAACAAAAACATATATATCTATATCTATATCTATATCTATCTATCTATCTATCTATCTATCTATCTATCTATCTATCTATCTATCTATCTAT
>NW_007749780.1:9591-10617 GCF_000696425.1 Galeopterus variegatus | reverse complement strand
TGTTGTTATCATCATCGTGATCAAGTTTGACAGGTTTCAAGAAGGGTCCCTAGCCCTCCCACGGCTGTCTGCCACCTGTCTCTCACACCTCAGCGGACACAGTGTTTACCTGTTGTTGCAGGGAACAGTCAGCACAGGCGCCCCTTCCAGAAAGAGCTCTTGTCACAGCCTGATTGCAAGTAGACTTGGCACAGGTGTTTTCAGAGTGGGTCGCAGAGCTGGGAATTGTGGCATAATAAGAAATGTATTTGAAGAAAAAAGAAAGAAAGAAAGAAATATATTTGGTCTTTGTCTCTAGTTCCTGACACAGAGCTCCTAAAATCCTAAATGTATTTATTTATTTTTATTGTGGTAAAACATATATAACATAAGAATTTCCATTTTAAGCATTTTTAAACATACAGTTGCATGGAATTAATTACATTCACAATGGTGTGTAACCATTTACCTCTATTTCCAAAATCTTTTGTCATCTTAAACATAAACTCTGTCCAGTAAGCAATAGCTCCTCATTATTCCTCCACCCACCCCATTTCTGGTAACCTTAATCTACTTCTGTCTCTGAAATTTTTTTCTTTTTAATTTGTTTATTTTTTATTTTTTATTTTTTTTTTTGAAAAGATGACCGGTAAGGGGATCTTAACCCTTGACTTGGTGTTGTCAGCACCACGCTCACCCAATGAGCTAACCGGCCATCCCTATATGGGATCCGAATAATCTGTTTATTCTTAATTGACCCATGATAATTATATGCATTTATGGAATACAATCTGATATTTGGATACATTTATACTGTGTGCAAGGATCATATCAGGGTGTTTCACATATCCACGTCCTCAAACATTTGTCACCTCTGTGCTGGGAATATTCGACATCCTCTCAACTAGCTACTTGAAGTTATTTAGTAATTTGTTGCTGGCTGTAGTCGCTCTAAACTGCTGTAAAACACTAGATCTCATTCTTCCTCTCTCTATAATTTTGTATTCCTTGCCCACCCTTTAACCATACCCCCCTTCTAGTCTCTAG
>NW_007749780.1:7616-8416 GCF_000696425.1 Galeopterus variegatus | reverse complement strand
GGGGATCTGAACCCTTGACCTTGGTGTTACAAGGCTGTGCTCTAACCAACTGAGCTAACCGGCCGGCCCAGAATGCAGTGTTGTAACACCAAGGTCAAGCATTCAATCCCTGTACTGGCCAGCTTCCAACAAACAAACAAACAAACAAACAAACAAAACCCCAAAACAAACAGCCCCTGCTTTCAATTCTTTTGGGTATATACCCAGAAATGGAATTGCTGGATCCTATGTGTAGACATGTTTTATGTGCTTAGAATATGCCCAAAGGATACACAGACACATTTACTGGAACTCGAGATCCTCACAGTGACCTCCCTCACCCCCATGCAGCTCTCTCCACAATTGTCCCTGGCTCGATGGCCACTCCATCCTTCAGGTGCTTGGGCCAAGTAAAATTGGAGCCATCCTGGATTCGTTCTCTCACTCCACCCCCAGTCAATCCCTCAGCAACTCTTGTCCCCGAGAATGTGCCCTAGATGTCCCAAGTCTGACCACTTCACGTCCTGCACTGTCCCCTAGTGTGAGTGACCAGATGGCTGCAGAACATGCATCGCCTTCTGCCCATGGCTGCCACAGGGATTCTGTCAAAATGCCAAATTATTTCCTATCTGCTCAAAACTCTCCCATGGAGAAAATTCTTCCAAATTGTATATCTGCTAAGAGACTTGTATCTAGCATATATAAATAATTCTTACAACTCAACAATAAAAAGACAAATAATCCATTAAAAATAGGCAAGAGATCTGAATAGACATTTCCTCAAAGAAGATATACAAATGGCCATGATATACAAATGAAGA
>NW_007749780.1:0-4206 GCF_000696425.1 Galeopterus variegatus | reverse complement strand
AACCCGGGGCCTTGGTGCTACCAGCACCGCACTCTACCGAGTGAGCCACGGGCCGGCCCTGGTAAGGGCATCTTAACCCTTGAGTTGGTGTTGTCAGCACCACACTCTCCCAAGTGATCCACAGGCTGGCCCCTACAATATGATTTTTCTAACAATCATTATTTTGACAATGCTAATTGCATTCTCCTGAAAGGAAGGGTTGCCTGGTACTCTCCTTTTACTTATTTATTTATTCTCAGTATGGGTTTTTAAGTCAATATTCCTAAGTACATTACTGTCATTATTTGTATGCTCGAATTGTCCCAGTTTCATTTATTTATTTTTGGGGGTGGGGGCGGCTGGCCAGTACAGGGATCAGACCCTGGACCTTGGTGTTATTAACACCACACTCTAACAACCCGTCTCACTTTTGGCCAGTGGGCACCCCTTTGAGCTAGTTCCTGGTCCTGTTGACATGTTCCCATCATTCTTTGAGCACCTTCTTGCTTTCAGGCACAACAAGAGGTTCCAGGCTCGTTTGTAGTTTCCCTGCCCCAGTGCTGGAGTCGACCATTTCTTCCAGGAGCCCTGAATCCCTTTAGCGGAAACCAAGATCTGGGCATAGATGTGATCATTGTTGCTGGGGTGTTGTTGCCCTTAGGGTCTCTTAGTGAACAGAGCCAGGAATTATGTAGATATGTTTCCAGATTCTTATGTACAAGTATGAGAAACGTGAGTTAACACCAGTACCTCCTTTTCCAGCCCAATGCCACAACATTCTTGCTAGGCTTCTAGCTTTCCGTGTTTGTATTTCCCTTCTCTTATAGTGATAAACCTGGATCCCAAATCAGCAAATATTTATTCATTTACTCAATCCTACATTGAACAGAGAGTAGTTTCAAACTTGTTGCACCCATATTACTATGAAAAAAAACCAACCTATGACATAGTGGTTAAGATTCATATGCAGTTTCCCTCTCTTTTGTCTTCGGATTGGAAGTATATTGTTGAACTGTGTTAAAAAGTTACTTGGGTCAGTTCTTTTTCCCCCTGCCCCATTCAGTCTGGTTATGTTGCTTACTTGACATACAGTCTGATTTATTTGTTTCTATTTGTATTTTGTTTTCATTTTAAGGGTTTTCTTCATTATGTTAATTTGAGTATTTATTTATTTATTTATTTATTTTAAAGATGACTGGTAAGGGGATCTTAACCCTTGACTTGGTGTTGTCAGCACCACGCTCACCCAGTGAGCTAACCGGCCATCCCTATATGGGATCCGAACCCGTGGCCTTGGTGTTATCAGTACCACACTCTCCCGAGTGAGCCACAGGCCAGCCCTGAGTATTTTTTTAAATTATGTAAAATATCAACACTGATCCAAAAGTCAAAATTATACAAAAAGATATACTCATTATTGCCCCAACCCTCCCACTTCTTTCCCATCCACCAACTAGGGAAATCAGTTTTATTAGTTTCTGGTTTATCCTTCCTGTGTTTCTTTTGCAAAAATGAGAAAATTCAAGTAAATTTTATTTCCCCTTCTTTCTTGCAAAAAAGATTCCATACTATACATACTCCTTTGTACTTTCCTTTTTTTAATTAACGCTATATCCTAGTAAGCACTCAAATTCAGTGTATAGAAAACGTCCTCGGGCCGGCCCATGGCTCACTCGGGAGAGTGCGGTGCTGATAACACCAAGGCCCCAGGTTCGGATCCCATATAGGGATGGCCGGTTTGCTCATTGGCTGAGCGTGGTGCTGACAACACGCAGCCAAGGGTTGAGATCCCCTTACCGGTCATCTTTTAAAAAAAAAAAAAAGTCCTCATTTTTTTTTTTTTTTAACAGCTGTATAGTATGAGGGTAACTCATACTATATCGAATGAAAAGATAATATAAATCTTTCCATGAACTTTTTGAAATACTCTTGCACTCTGTTGTGTGGCTGTTCCATAGTTGATTTAACTGTAGCTCCTATATATATGGACATGAGAGTGTTTCCAATAGTTTCAAGTTACAAGCAATGCTGCATTAAATAACCATGTACATAAGTACTTAGAAGTGGGATTTCCAGGTCAGAAGGTAAATTCATATGAAGTTTTGTTTGACATTACCTATTTCCCCTCCATTTTGCATACTCACCAGCGATGTATGTGCTTCTGTTTCCCCAGGCTCATCAATAGAGCATGTTGTCAAGCTTTTTAATTTTTTCTAGTCTGATAGGTGAGAAGTGATATTTCAGTGTAGTTATTTTAAAGCTTTTTTTTTGAAAAAGTTGTACAATTCCTGTGTACACTTTACTTAGTTTCTGGGCCGGCCCGTGGCTCACTCGGTAGAGTGCGGTGCTAATAACACCAAGGCCATGGGTTCGGATCCCATATAGGGATGGCCGGTTCGCTCACTGGGTGAGTGTGGTGCTGACAACACCAAGTCAAGGGTTAAGATCCCCTTACCGGTCATCTTTTAAAAAAAAAAAAAAAAAAAAATAGACACTTTACTTAGTTTCTCCCAATGATAACAACTTATATAACTAGAGTACAATGATCAACATCAGGAAATTGACATTGATTTGATACTTTAAACTAAATTACAGACTTTATTCAGGTTTCACCAGTTTTTACATGCACTGTGTTTTCGCTGTTCATCCTCAGTGTAGCTAGAATTTGCATTTCTCCTCTGCTAATAAAGTGAACATTTTCCATAAGTTTAAGTATTATTTTTACATCTTTTTTCATGAGTTGTCTGTTTATGTTTTTTGCCCTTTTTTTCCATCTGGTTTTCAGATTTTCTCCCTTAAATTTTAAGAGTTCTTTTTTGGGAGCTGGCTGGGGACCTGAACCCTTGAAGAAGTTCTTTGTATGTTAGGGATTTAGTAGCCCTTTTTCTATGACACTTGTTGTAAATATTTTCTCCAAATTTGTCAGTTGTTCGTTTTGTTTTCTGTGGGGTGTTTTTTTTTTTTTTATAGATGACCGGCAAGGGGATCTTAACCCTTGACTTGGTGTTGTCAGCACCACGCTCAGCCAGTGAGCAAACCGGCCATCCCTATATAGGATCCGAACCCATGGCCTTGGTGCTATCAGCACCGCACTCTCCCGAGTGAGCCACGGGCCGGCCCTGTGGAGTGTTTTTTTGCAGCTGGCTGGTACAGGGATCAAACCCTGGACCTTGGTGTTATCAGCCTCATGCTGTAACCAACTAAGCTAACCGGCTAGCCCTTGTCAATTTTTTCACTTTGCTATTGTTTTTTGACTTTGCTTATGGTGTAGTCAAATACATTCATCTTTTATTGTATCTGGGTTTTGAGTCAAACACAGGTTTTCCACACACAGGTTATGGAGGAATTCACCCATGTTTTCCTTTAGTACTGTGCAGTTGCATTTTCTACACTGAGATTTTGACCAATTAGGAGTTTATTCTTGTGCATGGGGTGAGGTACAGATCCTGGATTAAAAAAAAAAAAAAAAAAAAAGAAAAAAAAGGGCATTTTGGGGGCAATTGGAAAAATTGAGATAAAGACCTTGCATTAGATAATAATATTGAATAAATGGTAAATTCCCTGAGCGTTATAATGGTATGGTATTGTCATTACGTAGATAATGTTTTTTCTCTTAGAAAATACATGCTGCAATATTTAGAGTTCACATGTCATATGTCTTCAATTAACTCTCAGCAAAATTATACCTGTATATATAGATATACATAGATATATATAGATATAGATATATCTATATATAGATATACATAGATATATACAGATATACATAGATATATATAGATATATCTATATATAGATATACATATATATAGATATATCTATATATAGATATACATAGATATATATAGATATATCTATATATAGATATACATAGATATATATAGATATATATAGATATACAGGTATAATTTTGCTAAGAGTTAATTGAAGACATATGACATGTGAACTCTAAATACTGCAGCACGGGCCGACCCGTGGCTCACTCGGGAGAGTGCGGTGCTGATAACACCAAGGCCACGGGTTCGGATCCTATATAGGGATGGCCGGTTCGCTCACTGGCTGAGCGTGGTGCTGACAACACCAAGCCAAGGGTTGAGATCCCCTTACCGGTCATCTTTTTAAAAAAATAAATAAATAAACAAATATTGCAGCATGTATTTTCTAAGAGAAAAGACATTATCCTACGTAATGACAATACCATACCATTATAACGCTCAGGGAATTTAC
>NW_007749779.1:3488-10617 GCF_000696425.1 Galeopterus variegatus | reverse complement strand
CTAAATGGGATTACATGATCAGGAAGGTCACTAGTCTAGACGACAAAAAAGAAAAAAAAAAATTCAAAATCGGAACCAAAGCAAAGCATCAGAACTACCAGAAAACAGACACTAAAACAGCCTTGTTTTCCTTTTTTTTTCATAAACAAATGAGTTTATAAATGAAATTACTTGTAGCAAGAGCAAAGCAATGAATATCCTTAGGCCACCTGATGCTGAAAAGAAGCAACCAGCAATAAGTCCATCACAACAGCTTCTAATATGTTCTTAATTGTCCAGTGCATTTGCTTCAGTGACTGTACTATAGGATGTGCTCAGTTTCCCTGAGTTCGGGTTTCAGGACACACATCTGGGTTTTAAGCCACTCCCCAAGGTCTCAGGCTCCTCCTCTGGGCCCTCCCTAGATGAGAGCTATTTTCAGCATCAACAAGGGAAATGAGACCTCAGGGGGCTGGCTTATGCAAATACAATGGCTGGACGACCTCAGTAGAGAAGGGTTATATAACCCTAGCAGCCTAGCAGGCTCAATAAAGAGGAGTTTATCCTCTGAACGACCTTCCACTAGGGGTGCTAGAGAGCACTGAATATTCTTGAATATGCCTAGTGCCTGTGACAGCATTTGACCAATGAACATGCTCTGGGAAGAGACCAACTGATCATGTGCAAGACTAATGAATGTTACATAGGTGGGAACCACCCCCTGAACTGAATATTCATTAGATAGAAAAACTATAAAAGCTGAATCCCAGCAGAAGATGGCATTGCTGCTCACAGTCCAGGAGCCAGCCCACACTCTGACTGTGGAGTGTGTATTTCTTTCTTTTTGTATGAAACTTATTTTCAGCAAGTAGCTGCTCATTCTCTTGAGTCAGCCTGCAATCTGTACTGAACTTTCAGTATATATTTACTTTTGTGTTAAATTTGGTGTGGGCCCTTCTCTGTCTCTAGAGCTATGCTCTACTCTCTCTGTGAAATCCGTATCTCTTATTCATTATATAAACCTGTTGTCACTTTCCACAGCGACTCTGCTCTTGAATTCTTTCCTGTGGTGTAGTCAAAAACCTGATAAGAGGACTGGGTGGGTCGAGGCTGACTATCTGGTTCCCCACACCCTACCTCTGACATCAACTGGAAGTCCATGAAAAATTCAACATTGACTATGCCACCACCGGAAAGCATATTTTGATCTTATTTTCAAAAAATTCAATCAGATTATAGAAAAACAACCAAACAAGGAAAATCCTTGAAAACTTGAAACAAGGCTTGCTTTGAAATTACCAAATATAAACAAGTCACAAAAATTAGAAATGAAAATAACCTCACACTTCGGTCAATACCTCACAATGTGTGCAATGTCTTCAACATTACGGGAGAAAATTATTTTGAATCTTAAATTCTATATCCAGTTAAAAAATCAAACATGAGAGCAAGGAAAGATGTTAGTAAACACATTAATACTAAAAAACAAAAACAAAAACAAAACCCTGAAGTTTTTTTCTTTCAGAAAAGTAGGAAGCTAGATGTAGTCCTTCAAAATCAAAGAAATAAACCAAGAAGGAAGAACTTGTGTGATGTACCAAACAAAGAACCAAATGTAGAAGTGGAGTGAGCTGAATCAGTAGACCCACAGTTCTGCAGCAGATCTGGAGAGTAGTCAGTCCAAAATAGTGCTGGGGTACTCAGGCTCCGGGGCCAAAGAACAGTGACAAACTGGAGATGATTAACTGTCTCATGTGTTTGCATGTGTAGATAATTGATTTAGACTTCTTTCAAAGAGGTTGAGCATGAAATAATGATAAATATGTGGGAAATTCAATTTAAAAATGAGGCAATTATTAGTTACAGGTGAAAAAACCCTTGAGAAAAAATGTAAGCCTAGTTCATAATGTGATTCGGAAGGGCACGGTAGTCCACTCTCATGGTAATATAAACAGACTATTGATTTTCTGTGTATTTGTGTGTATTATTTTTGGGGTGAACTGAATTTGACCTTCTAGTAGATTTTGGGAGGGAATTGCTATGCTTCATTCTAAGCCTTATTCTAATATTTGTTATAATAAATTATGCGTGCTCTTCTATTGAAACATAAAGTAGGATACTAGGCATTATTTCAGAAGCTGTTGATTCAGACTGGCATTCTAGAGTTGAGCTTTAGAGGGAGTTACATGCTTTCTCTCATAATGCACAGTGTCGATAAAGAAACCTGAGAAAACTTGTGGAGAGAGATAAGCAGAGATTAGACAAAAAAGGAAATAGAATGGTAATTGCTACTTCTCTTTTTGTAATCAGCCTCTGTGTTATTCTAGCACGCAGGCTGCAGAATCCTCATCACAGATTCCGAAGTGTGCATGCAACCCAATTGGGTCTTTTGTTCATGTCTCTCTCTCTCTCTCTCTTTCTCTCTGTGTCTTCCTCCCCCTCGCCTCCCTCTTTCTCTCTTTCTTTACAGCTGCCCAATAATCTCCCATTTCACTAACGAATTTTGGGAAACTGTTCATCTGCTCCCTTTTAAAAACTGTAAAAACTGCTCTGTTGTACTATATAATAACTTGTTTCTTTATTGTCTGTATAGTTTCCTGTTAATTTATTATGAGTATGTTGGCATTTTTTAATGAGAAATTTGAAGAATTTCAGCAGCGTTTTGTGGCTTGAGATTTTTAGCTGAATGTGTTGTTGTACTTCATAGCAAATCGTTTTCCTCCTGGGAAATAAATTGTGCTAACAGAATTAGGAATAGGATTATGTTTGAGGCTATTTCTGCCCTCTAGTTGGGCCTTTCAAATTGCACTTTTTTCTCTGAAGAACGATAATTTTAAAAATTTGACCAGTTGATTATTTTGAATGTTAAAGACCAAGACAGACCAATCAATCATAAACCTATGATTTACCAATCAATTACTATAGACTGATTTCGGGGCTTAATTTTAGGCATCTGGCTTCACAGATTCACTAGCTTTACATTTGTTGAACATGTCACCATAGTAGCAATTCATCTGATTTGTTCGGAAAGTGTGTGACCCTCACTGTTGTTAACTCAATTTGAAATACACAAATTTGTGAGGATTCAATATATTGAGGAATTAATGTCTGTTGTACAATTTATTGCAAGAAAACATGATGAATGATCCCATTTGTAGATAAGATTCTGGAGAAAAATGTTTAGCCTATTTAAGAGAACAAAAGTATCTAATGGCTCTAACATATTAGCTATCTGTATGCAGATAGATTCTGCGGCTGATGCCACCTGTAGATACATTAAAAAGGTCACTCCTTGGAAACAGCTCCTAAGCAATCTGATTATTATATGATTTTGGAAATTAAGTTGTCTTTTTCTACCAAGTCTTTCCCTTTTGCTGAAAATAATTTCCCCTTCTTTTATCTATCAATTTTTTCATGTGTTTATCCAACACAAGTTTATTCTGTATCAAGGTTTCAAAGACGAATGAGACTTGCTTTATTCTCAAAGTTTGTATAGTTCATTAGAAAACAGATATCAAAAGAATTTTGGCAAATTTATGTATTTTATAAGTGCAATTGTTTTAATTGACTATGGTATGGATGGCTCAAAGGGGAAAAAATGTTAATTTTTTTTTTCTAAAGGAATACATTATATGGTGTGTTCCAGATAGAGAGAACAGTATCTACAAGCTCAAGGAAATATATTTCTAATGGAAAAAGTAAGCAATTTGTAGCTCTGCACAATGAGAAAAAGGCCAGAGGTGCAGATGTATGCCATACCCAGATATTTCTTATAATAAATTCTACAACCTGAAAATGTAGATGAAACAAAATGGCAATGGAGATCTGATGAAGGTCTCAAGTAGATGAATAATATGAATAGAATTTCAATCCAACATCTGTGCAGAGTGGCTTCAAGTCTGGAGACAGGGGATTCAATTCAGAGACTAAGTAAACCAGACAAAAGAAAATGTGGAACAGACCTAAGATGGCAGAAATTTAATAAGCAATTTCAGTAAGACCATGTAATGAAAAAAGACTTGTTGACCTGAAATGTAGGTATGTATCTGTGTGTATTTGTTGCTTGTGTGAGTGTGCATGCACTGCACACTATGGGAGAATGGTGAAGTAAAATTTTATTCTCATACATTTTTAAAAATTGTGGTAAACTATATGTAACAAAATGTGCATTTAACCATTTTCAAGTCAATTTCCAAAACTTTTTTATCACCACCAACAAAACCTCTGTAACCATTAAGCAATAACTCTATTTTCCCTTCCCCTAGCCCTTGATAACTTCTAACTACATTCTATCTCTATGAATTTGTCTAATCTAGATGCTTCATATAAGTATAGTTAGATCATTTTGTACTTTTCTGCCTAGCTTATTTCACTTAGCGTAATGTTTTCAAGTTTCAACAGTGTTCTAGCATGCATCAGAACTTCATTCCTTCTATGGCTGAATAATATTCCATTGTATGGATATGCCATAATTTGTTCATTCACTCATCCATTTATAGATACTTGGGTTGTTTCCACCTACTGACTATTGTTAATCATGTTGCAATGGACATTAAAATTTTTTTTAAAAAAAATCTCTTTGAGTCCCTCTTTTCAATTCTTTTGGTTATATACCTAGAAGAAGAACTATTATGTTTTGAGAAAACACCAAACTGTTTTCTACAGCCACTGCACCATTTTACATTCTCACCAACAATGTAGAAGGTTTTTCATTTCTCTATATCCTCACCAATACTTGCTAATTTCCATTTTTCTATTATTGCCCTCCTAATAGGTGTGAAGTAGTAGTTCATACATATTTTAATACTCAACATGTCTAACACTACCTTATGTTCATCATATTATATATATGTAACATATAATATATACATATCTGTAACTAAATGTATAAAACTATATATGTAGTATACACACATATATATAATTTGATTACAATTCAAACCAGCACAGCAGTAATTTTTAGAACACATAAATTCTTCCCTTGGGTATATACTCATCATAAATTTGTAATATTTTAATAGCCAAACTAAAAATATTGTGGATGTACCATGATAAATTGTGGCTGTTCATGAAAAGGAGTGCTATACAACAATGAGAATGAGCTAACACTACTGCAACATAAAGAAAAGTGGATGAAAGTCACAAAAATAACACTGAAAAGAAGCAGCTCTACACAAGAGACTATGTATAACGTAACAACATTTACATTCAAAAACAGACAAAATACATCATTTTAGTATTCATAATAGATTATTTTGCCTTGGGTAGATAATGCCTGCACAGTGATATGAGGAGGGATTTTTGAATGTTTGTCATATTCTATTTTTTTTTTTTTGTCCTTTTTTTTTTGTGACCGGCTGCACCGCGCTCAGCCAGTGAGCGCACCGGTCATCCCTATATAGGATCCGAACCCGCGGCGGGAGCGCTGCTGCGCTCCCAGCGCCGCACTCTCCCGAGTGTGCCATGGGGTCAGCCCCATATTCTTTTTTTTTAATGTATGTGTGTCACTTCACCAAAATTCATCAAACTATACACTTATAGTTTTTGTACCTTTTTTCATAGATTTTGTGTAATTAGTGAAAGAAAGAAATAAGGGGAAAAAATGGAAAGAAAGAGAAAAAAAATATGACCTGATAAAAGTTTCCATGTTTTTTTATGGAACTGAATGAACTACATGAGTTCAAATCTTGGCCTGACCCAGTAACAGCCATGGGACATGGAGTATAGCATGTCAAATATCAGTGCCTCAGTTGCTGTAACTGTGAAATGGGAGATTTCATATTTCTGTGAAAGGTGTTTTAATGATTGAAAGACACAGAATATGTATTATTTCTGCCACATAATAAACAATTTGCAAATGTTACTTTCTTTTATCTCCATTCACCATATTTGTGGTAGTGCAAAACCGAGGCTGTTATCATGTTCAGCAGTTAAAGATGAAAAACTTGTAATATTATCTTACAACTGCTTGTAAGATTTATAATTTTTCTATTTAACAATAAATTAATATATCAGTCTTTCTTTTTATTTGCTCACTGCAGAATAGCTTAAAAAAAAGTAAATAGTCATTTTTAATTAAGATACTTGTATGTTTCCATGACTTATTATAAACTGTAACTTAAGGAAAGAAAAGAGATTCTAAGCAGATTTTGGTCAGCCATAGTTTATGGGTTTTCTGATTTTTAGACCTCAAAAGAACTTTTTAACTCATTAAATATTCAGGTTTTAATTATAATTAACCAACACTGGGTTGTGAATAAGAAGCCCATTTCTGTCCCAGAAATTTGTGTTTTCAGCAATTGTTAAGTGGCTGCAGTAGTTAATTTCGATTACATTTTAAGAAATACGGCTATTTTGGTTTTCATCCTATTTTACGTGGATCCTTGCCCTGCTCTTAGTGTTATAGACACTGATGGGAGATTACAGAGTAAAAAGAAGAGAAAATTCAGGGTCCGCCTCCCTCATCTCAGGCTGA
Source organism: Galeopterus variegatus (assembly GCF_000696425.1). Classification (NCBI taxonomy): domain Eukaryota; kingdom Metazoa; phylum Chordata; class Mammalia; order Dermoptera; family Cynocephalidae; genus Galeopterus; species Galeopterus variegatus. Next base: position 4,163 of record NW_007749779.1, on the reverse strand, counting down.
GTCTCAAACAGTCAGACTATATGGTGGGGGAGGGTCTCCTCCATGGCTCCAGGTCTCACCTGAGAAATTCACCTAGGTTCCGTTTTTCACCAGTTGACCTTTGGACCCTGGGTTTCAGGAACATCACAATCTCCCTTTGTTTTAACATCCCTAGGAGTGAAAGTGTTTTCCTACTTTTGCTAATGTTTGGGTCATTACACCCTTCTTTTTTTGGCTTCTTGGCTATTCCCTCATATTTTTAACCAATGCCCTGTACTAAATTCCATCTGTTTAAAATATGTAGAGTAAATTCTCTTTTTTTTTTTTAGTTTTAACAATGTCTGGTACAATTGCCATAGCTTATTTGTCCTAATGACTTTAAGTTAATGATTTCAAATATTAGATGAATCAACTAATGCTAGATGTTATTTCATATCCAGGCTACATTCTAATGCCTACCAACTAGAGCACATGAGTCTAATATTTTACAAGGAATCAGTTTTAAGAGTAGGAGGGTTAAGCAGAAACATTCTGATGCTGGAGGACAGAATCTAGGGAAGACCAATGGCCAGCCTCAACTCACCCCATCCTTTACCAGGTTCTTGATTCCACCATAGGTGAAAGAAAGTAAGCCAAAATGCCAGGTACTGATCAAGCTTTATTAAAGGAAAAGAATCTGCCAGGCTGCACTCAAAA
>NW_007749779.1:0-2561 GCF_000696425.1 Galeopterus variegatus | reverse complement strand
AGAGGCAGGGATCAAGAAGAAGGATAAGTCCCATCATGGTCAGGGGTCCAACGTGTTTTTTTCCTGAAATCCTCCCCCATTGCTATAGCCTAGGTGAGTGGTTTGGGTGAAGAAGAAATGTTTTTGATGGGGGGGGTCACTGGACTCCAGCAGAATCCCCTTTGGAAAGAGCTATCCAGTAGTTTTACCCCTGTAAGAACATGATGTGGCAGTTGTCTGGTCATAGCATTTTGTGGGAATGTATGTCAGGGATGTGAATATGTCCCGTAGGGTTCCCCCAAAGATTCTGGGGAGCTGACCCAGAAGGTTGGAAAGTGTCCTTCCACTCACCAAGACCTTGGCTATCCTTTGTGAGGAAGTGCAGATAAGTCTTGAGTTAAGGCCTGGCTGAAGAAGTGGGAGCTATCCTGAAACCCCTGAGGTAGTACTGTCCAGGTGAGTTGTTGGGAATGACGTGTATCAGGATCAGTACAAGTGAAGGCAAACAGGATTTTACAGGAAGGGTGTAAGGGGACAGAAGAAAAGGTATCTTTGAGGTCAAGTACAGATAGAAAAAAAGGTATCTTTGAGGTCAAGTACAGAGAAGAAAAGGGTTGTTTTGGGGATTGTCAATAGAAGAGTATAGGGGTTAGAAACAATTGGGGTTATGGGTAAAACAGCTGCATTAATGGCCCTGAGGCCTTGAACTAAATGGTATGAGCCATTAGGCTTTGTAACTAGAAGGATGGGTGTATTAAAAGGCGAGTGGGTAGGATGTAAGAGATGAGAAGAAAGGAGTTTGGGTATGACAGGTTTTAAGCCTATTGGGTATTTGTTAGTTATGGGGTATTGTGGGACATGAGGGAACAAAGAAGGGTTCCGCAACTTAACAAGGATAGGAGAATGTTGCACAGCAATGGAGGGAAAAGAAGTGTCTCATACTACAGGATTAACCTTGTCTGAAGGGGAGGGGAAGGTGGAAGCCTCAGGGGCAAGGTGTGGGGAGACCCATAACAGGAGTATTGTAGCTAGAGTTAAAGTGTTTACAGTAAGGGTAGCTTTGAATTTGGAAAGGATTTCCCATCCCAGTAAGGGGGCTGGGCATTGAGGCATTATTAAAAATTTATGTATGAATTGGGTGTGATGTAGGGTGCAGGAGAGGGGTTGAGTGATCTGTGGGTGGTATTCTGATTCTGTGACCCCTACTATTGTGATAGAGGATGGGGTTTTTGGTCCTCCATATTCAGGAAGGTGGCCCCTGTATTGATGACAAGAGAGATAAGCTTACCTGCTATGAGGTGAGTTACCCTGGGCTCATGTGTGGTGATCTCCATGGGAGCCTTAGGCCCTGGGCATCATCAGTTTTCCTCCTGTGCAAAGCTGAGAAGCTCTGGTAGGTATGGCCATGTTGCTAAATGTTGTAGGTTAGGGATTGGGCCACTCCCTCTCTGGTGAGTGGAATAGTCAGCCCCCCAGTGATGTGGCTGTTTGCAGTGAGGACAGGGCCCAGGAGGAGGGATGGGGTTAGGTCAGGCCCATACCCAGTGGCCCAGTTGACCACATTCAAAGCAGTTCCTGGGTGGCTTGCCCCTGGGGGCAACCGACTTAGGGGTATGTGAGCCTCAGATGGCAGCAGCCAGGAGCTGGTATTTGGCCTGGTCTCTTTTGTATCAATCCTTCTTCTCCTCCTCCTCCCTATCAGTAAAAACCTTGAAAGCTGCATTGAGGAGGTCTTGTTGGGTCATATTTGGACCATCCTCAAGGTTTTTCAGTTTTTTTTCAAATATCACAGGCTGATTGGATAATGAAATGAGAGTGTAAGAGGGCCATGCCTGCAGGGGAGTTTGGGTCTATGCATGTAAAGACTCAGAGAGGCAGGTTAGGAACTCGCTGGGATTTTCAGTGGATCTCTGTGTGATTTCTCTCAGCTTGTCATAATTGACTGACTTTTGAGTAGGCTTTTGGAGGCCATGAAGTAGGTGTGCGTTCATATTATCCAAGAGATCTCGTTCCCTGTGGCTGGCCTGATAGTCCCAATTTGGGTCCATGTGAGGGACAGCAATGGCTCCCACAGGCTGCCTATTATTTGGGGCATGTACCTCCTCTGCCTTTTGTTGGGCTGTTATCCAGACCTGCTCCCTGTCCTTGGGGGACAAAGTAGTACTGAGAATCATAAAAATATCATGCCAGGTGGGATCATAAGACTGTGTGAGATATCTGAATTCCTTAAGATATGGGTCCAGGTCAGACTAGAAAGATCTCAGTCATTTTATGATTTGGGAGAGATTAGAAAGAGAAAAGGGGATATGGACCCGGACAATTCCCTTCATCCCAGCCACTTCATGGAGGGGGTATAAAGGAGCCAGAGCTGAGGTAGGGTTGTCACCTGATGAACGGGAAAAAGGAGAGGGGTTGGGTGACTGAGGATGAGCATCTTGGACCAGGTATGGGGAAGAGAGGGAAAAAGTGAAGGGGCTGGTGGAAAATCTGGAGCATAAGGAAGTGGTCAGGGAGCAGAGTAGTCTGACAGATCAAAAGACTGATCCAAGTCCAGAAGGGGAGGTTGGGCATGAATGAGGAGA
>NW_007749778.1:9999-10618 GCF_000696425.1 Galeopterus variegatus | reverse complement strand
ATCCTTTCCATTTTTCATATGGCCTTGCTGATATACCTTTGAGAAAATGTTTTATATACAGCTGTGAAGATAGACTCTTCACTTTATAGCACTGTGCAGAAGTCAAAAAGGTATCCAAGAATGATTCTGTGTGTCTTTGTGTATGAAAGTAATCATTATTAGTAATAGAATTTGTAGTGATCTATAAATCCCTGAAAACATTTGTATTGAAAGGGTTTATGTAGAGTTAAATAATAGTATCGTGAATGTTATTTTTTTATCTGTTATTTTTTCATCACAACTAACTATTCTGTGATAATCCCTTCTTACATTTATATTCAAATATACTGAGGACCATGAGATACCAATTCATTTTTTTAGACATGTTTATTTCCAGGTAACAAATTTATGTGAATCTGAATTGTATATGAATTCAGAATATGCCAGAAGTAGGATAATTTAAATATTTTTCACCACTTACTCATACAGATGGCAGATTGTTGGTTTTTTGTGACAATAAAATGTGGGCCTGATTTGACTCAGAGGTATTACTTTGCTGTGTATTTGTATATTCTGTCATTGTGCAAGCATATCATCTAAAGTAAGGTTTTTAAAATATTTGTTTTGCTGTCTTCCTTCA
>NW_007749778.1:9174-9713 GCF_000696425.1 Galeopterus variegatus | reverse complement strand
CTGAGACATGAAATTTGAATGCCGAGGAATATTCTGACAGGTATAGAGTTTCACTCAGTTACATATATGGTAAAAGACCTACAGAATCAGTGTTCTAAGGAAGTCATTGGTGAATATATTTTTTATGTGTATTTCACTTTTAGTCATTCTTTCATCAAGCAATTAAAATATTTGTATTATACCCACAACACTGAACTATATTCTTTGAAAGTACAACCGAGGACAAAATAATCCCTGGGGCTCACTGCTGCCCTTAAGCTGGACTCCTGTCAATGGATTCCTAAACTGCTTATCTAGTCCTGGCAAACAACGAGACACTTGAAGCCATAAGTAATATTTCACCTCCTTTCTCTGGTAAGGAGAGAGAAAAATGGATGATTCAGAAAGAGAGCTTGTTTTAACCTCTGTTTCTAAAAAGTAATTTTCTGTATCATTTCAAGCTAGGTTAGTGAACTGAGGAGTATATAAAACAATATTTGAAGATCTGTGTAGGCTAGGGATTATCAGCTTGGTATTCCATTTCAGAAAGAAATTATAGA
>NW_007749778.1:7257-8994 GCF_000696425.1 Galeopterus variegatus | reverse complement strand
GAAGATCTGTGTAGGCTAGGGATTATCAGCTTGGTATTCCATTTCAGAAAGAAATTATAGATGCTCAGACCCTAGAGTCAGGTATTTTATACACACACTTATTTGGTTATTTAGAAGATATTTGATTGCTTACTTTATTAAAGTTGGTGTCTTTGAAGATAATTATCTGGTATTGCTTAAAAACAAAATTTCGGACATCAGAATAATGTCCATCAACCAATGAATGGATAGCCAATGGTTATGCAGCTGAAAAATGAAATACTCATAGCAGAGAGAATAGTTCAGGGCAGAACTTCCCTAGTGATGTTATATTGTTCCCTTCAAACCTTAGGTTGACTAAGCCAGGGTTTGGGGCATCCAAACGACAAGGCCAGCCACTTGTTTTCATGAGCAGGCTCAATTGGGGCTCCAAAAAAGCACATTTTTTTTTTATTTTTCTATAAGTCATGATACAAAAAGATTGTGGTAGTATACATAATTCTGCTCACAAATATTTTCAGTTGTTCTGCATACAAGAGTGTAGGCTTGTCAGAAATTATACAGGCCACCCATCAAATTTGAAATTCATATAAACAGTGTTCAATATTTTAGTAAAAGTACTTTCCAAATATTGCATGGGATATGCTTACATAAAAAATTATTCACTTTTCATCTGAAATTCAATTGTAATCCTGTATTTTTATTTGTGAAAATTTCTACCTACATTTGGCAGTAATTTCACTCCTATTCTAACTTGAGGTTAGATGTCATTATTTGACTCAATTTGGACATTTAAATGTATTTCACTTCTCTAGGAGATCTATCTCAGCCAATCAATTGTTTGTCTGAAAAACAGTTGATTGCCTGAGATAGATCTCCCAGAGAACTCTTCCCCTGACCCTGCAATCATAGACTCATAAGATGCTGTGGAGGGTGAATGCGGAACCATTGCTTACATGACAGCTGCCCTGGAAAGCTGCCCAGTCTTGCTACAGATTTTGATTGATTGTTTCTGGTTTTTGTTTTTTATTGTTTTGTTTTTTGTATCCTCACACTGAAGTTTAGGAGGTCTTGTTAATAGAGTATAACCTATATTATTCTCACTGATACTGTTTGGAAGCCCTGGGATTCTAGGAAAATATGAAAGGATTCGTGTCATTAAAATTTCACTTGATTTTAGTGATCCTGAATTTAAAGTGGCAGTTGTAATTGTGTGTGAACATGTGCATGTTTGTGCACATGCACATGAATGCATATATTTTAGCCATATTTACCTGTGGAGAACTTAAATTAGCCTGAGTAAAGATTTTTCCAGTTTAGTATAATAGAGAGAATGATAAGCAATGCTGTTGAGGGTGATTGTGAAGGCACGATCTCAATGAAAGAATTCAGAGTCAAAGCTAGGCAAGGAGGAAAAAGTGGTGTTAGGAACAATGAAACGGATGTAGAAATCAATGAACTGATGTCCCAGCTGGGTCCAAAAATGTAAAAGAAGTTTATGATATATGCATTAGTTTACTGGAGCTTCTGCTTTATTGTAGAAAATATATATATATATTTTAATTCCTTACTTAAAGAGTTATTTGAATTAATTGGATAGAAACTGGAAATTTAGGAAAAGAAAAAATATGACCTGATTATTTTATGATAGAGGAATGACTGAAAATGAGTCTGGAAAATACAGGTAGAAATTTGATAGTTTTAGAGAAGAATGGAAGGTATTACAAACAGGATATTATGATTCAATCTCAGATGAGC
>NW_007749778.1:2264-6288 GCF_000696425.1 Galeopterus variegatus | reverse complement strand
AGTTTTAGAGAAGAATGGAAGGTATTACAAACAGGATATTATGATTCAATCTCAGATGAGCCACTACTATTTAGCAAACCTACTTCATTTCTCCTATTTTAATCAGTAGCCGTTTCAAATATTTACCCACTTTAAATTCGATCCCATTCAATCTCACAGACAACATGCCTTTGTAACTGGAGATTGTCAGATAAATCCTCTATTAACAATTTTTTTCCCTTTCCTAAATACATTTACATCAACACAATGCACACGAATTTGTAGGTTTTACTCCAAAATCTATCAACCTTTGTTATTTTTTAAAGCGCTTACATATTTTTGAGATGAAATTTTATGTAGTGTTTATGTTTTCACCAAATGTGTCTAAGCTATAACCACAAGACTTCAAAAGACTACATGAAACAGTGTTTTTGAAGACAGGATATAACATGGAGTATCTAGGGGTGATTATATGTGGTGGTGGATCCATTACCCAGCTTCCATAAAGTCCTTAGGATTCCAGATTTTGTAAGTGGAAAGAGAACAACAATATTCAAGAAGTAGAGTGAAAAATTGGGAACCATATCTAGAAACCAAGTGGTGGTAAGAAAAAGCGGGGAGAGAAGAGAGGCATAACTTGGGAAGNATCTAGAAACCAAGTGGTGGTAAGAAAAAGCGGGGAGAGAAGAGAGGCATAACTTGGGAAGATGAGAAATTGGAAAGAGTCACAGGATAGATGTAGTGGGATAGTTCAGGTAAAGTTTTGATTACCTGCTCTTTACCCCATTGTTGAGGGAAGGAGTCCTATCCTAGGGTTGAGTTGGCTGAACACTTAGCTCCTGCCACTGGAGGGATGAAAACCTGCAGCAGTTTATTAGTCATATATCCTCATAGCCCAGGCGTACAGGACACCTCTTTGTTTCCCTGATAATAAATTTTTATGGGAATACAAAGTGCCTTTCTTACTTCTCACAGCTCAATTTTTTTTATTATTGTTCATATACAACTATAAGTCATTTGATTAGAGATTTAAAAGCTGGTAGAAATTTAGAGGGTATATAATCCAACCACCCCACTTTACATGATGAGATTAAAATACTAAAAATTTGAGACATTTTCACGTACTTACATTTGAAAAAGTCAGTGGTTGACTTTAGACTCAATTAAAAACTTTAAGCCTATAACTTTCAAAATCTAAAATTGGATAATAGAAGCTTACAAATTGCACAGCTAACTGGTAGATATCAATATAACCCAAATAAAGAAAAAGATTTCAAATAAACTGTTTAATTAAAAATCAACATATCTAAATAATAATGACAAAATGAGAATAGAAAATACAAAGAGAAAAATACAGCATGAATAATATATTGAAAAAATTTTGCTCAAGACTTCTTTGTTTTTATCCCGTCTGAATATATCTGATCTAAGAAGCAGTACAGTATATTCAAAGAACATTATTTTTGGAACCAGAAAACCTATGTTAGGTTTATTATTTTATCTGTTTATTCAACTGTAAAATGAGGTTATCATCTTGATGGTAATTAACTTTTAAAATTCCATAGAATTTTGTGTCAATATTCACAAAATTATTTCTGATCAATTAAATTTATACATATTTTTTAGAATGTTTTGCTTTTTAATATTGTAGAAATCCATAGATTACATGGGCGATCATCTGAGCAGAAATCACAAGACAGTGTAATATTAAATATCAAATTTACTGGCCTGCAATCAAGCCTCAGTATTACCTGAAAGGCCACTTAAATTATTATGTTAATGATATTCAAAGTTTTATATTCCTAATTGGTTGAGTGATTCCTAAGACAAAGACAGCTTTGCAGTGTTTTAACTGACACTTTGTTAGCAACACTGTTTGCCAATATTTTATTCAGGTGTTCAGTGTTGTCTATACAGCTTTCTCTTGATGTCCTGCCAGCCTACAGTTAATGAGAATCAGCTCACTAATAATTTGAACTTTAAGACCACCATGACAGTCCCAGCAGCTCTATCAATCAAGACAACTTGTTAATGGGTCCTCTTGTTTCCAAGCATGTATGTTGCTTTTATCAACGTAGATTCCAAACTAAGCACATTATGTCACTTTGATTATGGACTTTGTAATGCCTAACTTATGTATTTATCAGTGTCAAAAATAAAATTGCAATATCTTGGTTAGTAGAAATTAGATACATCCAAAAAATTCTGTACTCATTATGTTATTTAAAACTCATCTGGAAAACTTGTAAATTGAAATGAGATAAAATTACTCTTTGCTGGTCAACCCATAAAGAAGCAAACACAACGATTTTTATTTCAGAATGCCAACTACCTGGTCGCTGGTGAACATTCTTTCAATGTTTTGTTTCTATAAATAATCAAAGGTCTTAGTAATAGCTATTTTCCGGCACATTTTATCAAGTGAGAAATATGCAAAAACAATGCAGAAATTTTGTACTGTATCTTTTCTATTCCCAAGGAGGAAACTTCTCTGATACAAAAGAAATTTCAATTAGGAACCTAATAGACTATTTTCACTTTGGAGATATTCTTTAATTTTTTGATTAGTTTTATACATGTTTTTAATAATTCATAAAAAGACTATTCACTAGTATTTCAATCAAACAGTCAGATTGCATTCTAACAAAGGCCTATTTTTAAGAATACACCATTGGTATTTTAGTAATAAAACCTTTTTATAGTGGAGACAATTCCCCAAAGAAATCAGAAGTTTATAAATAGATAACTAGTTTTAAGAGTCACCTTTATACTAAATTTTGTTCCATTGTCGCAATGACAGAATTAAAATGAAAAGTACTACATTTTGGCACAAATCCAAACTTTAACATTGGGTAGCATTTGGAAACTACCCATCCTGACAAAAGTTTATAAAAGCATTTCTTTTTTTTTTTTCCTTTTTGTCTTTTTTCGTGACCGGCAACGGATCACAACCCTCAGTGTCGTGCCAACACCGGGCCGGGACTGGCAACGGGATCGCAACCCTCGGTGTCGTGCCCTCACCTCACTCAGCCAGTGAGTGGCCGGTCTGTATGTGGGATCCGAACCCTCAGCGGGAGCGCAGCTGCGCTCCCAAGTGGCGCACTGTAGCAGTGCGCCACCGGGCCGGCCCATATAAAAGCATTTCTAATTATAATTAGATTGCAACTTCTAACTTACTAAGAAAATAATGTATTTCTTTTAAAAATCCTTATATGTTTAGTACCCTTCTGTAATTAAATCATATGACAAATTAATAATTCCTTTATTTTCTGTGCTTATTTATTGATAATTTTAATAATGTAGTTGGATTTATGAGAATTATGTATCTAAAATTCTATTGGTACTAAACTGTTAAAATTTTTATAAAGTTGCCAGTGAAACTTGGATGCTTATATAGGAAAACAAATTGGATTGCATTTCTTACTGTAGCCTACATGGCCCTTCAAAGGAAAAAATATTGAAGTACCAAGCGATTCCTTCATCTTTATTCCCAAGACACAATAGAGTTTTAACTTTTTCATAAGGTAAAGAATTGCAAAACCCAGCAGGATATGCTGGACCCATTGGTTCTCATAAAAGTAGAGAGTAGGTTAATGGTTACCAGAGGCTAGGAGGGGAGGGGTTGGGAGCGGAGAAGTGGTGGATTAACTAAGTGAATCAATGTACAGTATATGCAGGTATTGAAATAATACATTGTATCATGCATTATGTACAAATAAATGATAAAATGTTAAAAAATAGATTTAAAAAATGTAGTCCTATTCCCCTTTTTTTGACTCATTTTCCTTAAATTTTCCACAATTTATCTCTTTCTTAATGTATGATTATGTTTTCTTTATTCATCTAAATAGAATTTAATATTCTTTACTTTGTTGTTTTCATTTAATAAACATGTACAAATATTCAAGTATGCTGATTCTATTTTTTATATTCACTTCTTTGCCTAGAACTTGTTTAAAATGAACAATTCCTTTGTAACTGCCTGAAAACACTAATAATTATCATGGGTTAACTTTAGTAGACACACTAAAGTAGACAAATTTAA
>NW_007749778.1:0-560 GCF_000696425.1 Galeopterus variegatus | reverse complement strand
CTGATCTGGGTGCAACAGTTTGGGCACTTAGCACATGAAAATTTGATCAACTGTAATTTTTCAGTCAGAATTGTGTAAGCTGTACCAATTGAGATTTCTGTACAGATGGTGGCTATTGTTTCTGCTGTTCATAGTCAGTCCTCTTCAATTAGGGGACAAAGAAGATTAATTTTTTTCCTCACTAGTTGTTGTAAATGTAGGTCCACTTCAATTAAGGCACAGAAAAGATTATTTTTTCTCACAGATTAATGTCAATAATCTGCTGCTGTGGGCTTCATTTTCAACCTTATCTCATTCCTTCTTAAGATGAGTTTTGAATTGCTGATTTCTTGGGGCATCATCCCCATAAACGTTTTGTAAGGCGTTGATGATTTCACCGTTCTTTCACCCAAGTTTTACCATTAATTTGTTTATTCTTGCTTCATTTTTAAAAGGATTTGTGTTGCTCTGATAAAGGCTCTTTTCAAACTGATGTGTTATCCTTCTCAGTGCCTCAAACTAGATTCAGTTCAGACATGTTATAACAAGATAGAATGAGTTTATTTTGGTGCAAAAAAAAA
>NW_007749777.1:10214-10619 GCF_000696425.1 Galeopterus variegatus | reverse complement strand
TTTTTTTGTTTTGCTTTTTCAGTAATTCGTTGTTGTTGTTACAGTTGTCCATTTGTTGTAACTAGTTCTATTTTAATCACTTTCACTGCTGTGTAACATTTTGTTGTTCGAATACACCAGTGTTTAATTAGCCATTCCACTGCTGATGTAGAGCTGGTTTCCAGTTATCAGCTATAATGCTGCTGTGAATATTTTTGAATGTGTATCCATCCGTGTCCATATGTGCACACATTATTTGGGACTATACATGAAGGAATATAAGTCTGGGGTCATAAGTTACAAGTTCACTCAAATTTAGTACAAACGAGTGCTTTAGATAGTTTACACTCTCATCTAAAATGGACTGAGAAATAACTTTTTATACTTAGTATTGTCAAACATTCCAATTTTTGCCATCAAATTATT
>NW_007749777.1:1726-4545 GCF_000696425.1 Galeopterus variegatus | reverse complement strand
TCTTTCCATTAACCTACCTCTTAAAATACGAGGGAGTATTCATTCGACAGATATAAACTGATATCTTATTTTTAGCCTGGCAATCTTATAAGCACTGTTGTGATGGACAAGAAAGCAAAGTACTTTCCCTTACGGAGCATGTATTTTAGAATTTAAAATTATAAAATGTCTAGGGTTTTATTTACAAGTCTTTATAATTGCCAAGCCTTGGTATATTTGATTTTTTTTCTTTTTAAAATAATATTATAAATAATGAATGATATTTTTATTACAAATATAAAATATTTTTTAAAAAGTATAGCTATCTAGGGCTGGCCCCGTGGCTCACTCGGGAGAGTGTGAGCGCTGGTGGCGCCAAGACCGCGGGTTCGGATCCTATATAGGGATGGCAGGTTTGCTCACTGGCTGAGCGTGGTGCTGACAACACCAAGCCAAGGGTTACGATCCCCTTACCAGTCAAAAAAAAAATGTATACCTATCTAAAAGAATAAAAATGAATAATGATTAGCAGTAGTATTCTTTTTTAATGAAATAGCATAGTACTACAAAATTTTCCATGTAATCTTCAGTGTAGCACCTACACATTTAAAAATACTAATTGTTTCTCTAAAAATTATAACTGTAACCTGCAACAATTATAGAACTGAATAATAATTAGAGGAACACTTCTAAAATTCTAAATATTTAATTAAATAAACTAATGAACAATTATCAATATGAAATAATTTCCTAAAGAATATTTAAGCTATTGCATATGTAGAAATAAATAGATAACTTAAATCAAAGCAAAAGATAGATGAAAAAGAACATATGGTTAAAATAAGCATTTAGATAATACAGTTAAATAAATGGCTTCTTACACTAAAATATGCATATTATGTAACAGAAGTTAGTATTGTGAAAACAAAACAAAAAATGGAAAAAATCAAAGGAAGTTTTACGGAAGAACTCAGTAAGTCACTGCACACATACACACACACACACACACACACACACACACATGTACTTACAAACATAGGCAGAAATCTGTGAATACAGTAGAACATAGTCATGTAATCATAACATCTGAAACCACAAAATAAATGCAGAAATTCTGATTTTTATCAAAATTTGTTGAAAATGAAGTCATCCTCAATTCAAAATTATTATGTTTTTCAGCCATTTTAGCTCCTTCACTGAAAAACACTAACAGAATATAAGAAAAGCCTCACTGATTAAGAAAACAACTTTACATCAAGTAATTAATTATATATAAAAACTTTTTGGATACTTATACTATTTTTGACATATTATTCAGCCTTACAAAAGAAGGGAATCCTGTCATTTGCAAAAACATGGATGGACTTAAAGGACTATATGCCAAGTAAAATAAGCCAGTTTCAGAAAGACAAATACCACATGATTCAAATTACATGAAGTGTCCGTAATAACTTCGTATAGCATACATTATACGAAGTTATACGATTTTCTTAAACTCTAAAATCAAAGAATAACTAAATCATCCTAATTCTTTTAATCCTTTGTCTTGTTAGAAATTGACCATAGTCTGAGTGGTTCTGAACCACACAATTAATGTCGTTTGCTTGGTCTTGTTTGGATCAGAGACATACACAGCCCTGTACCCAACTACATTCTTCTGTACGGCAGATATGCATCTAGTTGCATTATAGAGATTTGTATGGTGATATTGACCATTTTTTTAAAAAAGAACTATTATTTTCATTACAAATAAAACTAACTTTGTTTGGTAAACACACACACACACACACACATGTACTTACAAACATAGGCAGAAATCTGTGAATACAGTAGAACATAGTCATGTAATTATAACATCTGAAACCACAAAATAAATGCAGAAATTCTGATTTTTATCAAAATTTGTTGAAAATGAAGTCATCCTCAATTCAAAATTATTATGTTTTTCAGCCATTTTAGCTCCTTCACTGAAAAACATTAACAGAATATAAGAAAAGCCTCACTGATTAAGAAAACAACTTTACATCAAGTAATTAATTATATATAAAAACTTTTTGGATACTTATACTATTTTTGACATATTATTCAGCCTTACAAAAGAAGGGAATCCTGTCATTTGCAAAAACATGGATGGACTTAAAGGACTATATGCCAAGTAAAATAAGCCAGTTTCAGAAAGACAAATACCACATGATTCAAATTACATGAAGTGTCTATAAAAGTCAAAATCATAATAGAAGAGAATATAATAGAAGTTGCAGGGGCTGGGGAGTGGGAGAAATGGAGAGTTGTTCAATGGGTATGAAGTTCTAGTTGTGCTAGATAAATAGGTTATAGAGATCTGCCTGATAATGCAATGCCTATAGTTTATAAAATGGCATGTTTTACTTCAAAATCTGTTAAAAGGTTAAATCTAATGTTAAGTGTTCTTAGCATACATACATAAAATAGGACACAAGAAAACTTTGGGAGGTATCATATATGTCTATTACCTTGACTGTGGTGATACTGTCATGGGATCATGACTGTTTCCAGATGTCTAACATTAACAAATTACACACATTAACTATGTAAAGTTCATTGTATATTAATTATTTCTCAAAAAAGCTATTAAAAATTAAGTTTTAAAACGTGATGTATTATTTTAAAAAGCAGAAAAAAGGAAATATAGTCTTCTCATAGAAAAATATGTCTTTAGGTATTGGGTGCATATGACTACCTGTTCACAATTTCTTGTCACAGTACCTTCGGTAAACATACTAAATGCACAATAAAGCATTTTGGAAATGAGTCATTTCATGTAGTTAGAGAATATTTTTCTTTAAATAGCTCAATGGGAA
>NW_007749777.1:0-918 GCF_000696425.1 Galeopterus variegatus | reverse complement strand
TGGAATTGAGAGCACTGTTGTATTACTTATTGACCATTTATCTTTTGTGAGATAAATATGGAAGTCCTTCACCTATTTTAACATTGGGTTTCCTTTAATTTTTTTAACAATTTGAGTAATTCTTTATGAGTTATGAATAAGAATTTTTTATCAGTTATACATGTTGGACTACTTTACTTTTGTGGATTATATTTTACTCTTTCTGTCATAAGTTTGACAAACAGAGGCTGTTTATTTTAGTATTGCCAATTTAGTTGATTATTTACTTTATAAATAGTGGTTTTATTCAATCTTTTTTAAGAAGATAACCTGTACAATAGATATTTTAGAAATTTTACAAATGACTAAAGTATACAGAAGTTAACAAAATAACTGATGATCACATATCTAGAGAGTAAACCTCAGTCTGCTTTGTTCTTTATACACTGGATACACGTGTTTTGATGTGTTACTTCTGTGGTTTAAAAAATTGCAAAGCAATCATTATTAAATCCACTTTATTATATTACAAAAAATGAGACTCAGAGAGGTCAAATAACTTTTACAAGCTTACATGGTATTAATATGGTTTTAGGCCACTGGGGCTGCTAAAACAAAATACACTAAACTGGGTGGATTATAGACAACAGAAGTTTATTTCTCACAATTTTAGGGGCCGGGAAGTCCAAGATCAAGGTGTCAGCAGGATCAGTGTCTTGTGAGGGCTCACTCTCTGCTTTCTACATAGCGCTTTCTTGCTGTGTCCTCACGTGGCAGGAGAGGAAATGAACTCTCTGGGATGCCTTTTATAAGGGGACTAGTCGAGTCCATGAGGGCTCCACCCTCATGACATAATCACCTCAATCTCCCCTACTCTCCGCCAAACCTCACCTCTTAATATTATTGAATTGGGGATTAGGTTTCAGCATATAAATTTTA
>NW_007749776.1:0-10621 GCF_000696425.1 Galeopterus variegatus | reverse complement strand
GGCCTGTGTGAAGTCAAGAAGAATTGACCTCAGCAAGAGCGAATGTGTGAAAGAGTTCAAAGGATTGGGGTACACGGTCAGGGGATGTGATCTGAGATCTGCTGGTGGTAACTTAGCTGGAGTTTTAGTGTCTGAGCTTTCGGATAATGCTCCACATCTGTCTGCCGGTTGGCAGTGGCTGGCAGTTCCCTGGAGCCTGCCTGTGGTAAAATTTGGCAGCATGGAGTCTGCAAGTGACTTGGAAAGTTCCGACTCTTTTTGAGATGGGGAAGGGGTAATAAAACTTGGGAGCCAGGAGAATATTTTTAAATGAAAAAAATAGTGACAAATAAGTAATTAGAAAGAAGTCTTTTTGACACCTGGACCAACTGAGAGATGTGTGTGATTTGGAGCATAGTGACTTTCATTTCCTCAGAAAGAGATGAGGCCACTATGGTGCTTTTCATATGCACAGTGGCATCAATTGAGCTAAAATTGGTTCCATTCTCTAAATACACACACACACACACACACATACAAAATAAAGAAGGAAATTGCCCAAATTAACAAAAATCTGAGTGTTCAGTGAAAACGATTTGTATTCTTAATGATTGGGAGCAAAGCTGGACCAAAGAAGTTCAAATGCCAGGTGCTGGTGCATGTAGCAAGTGGCCTGGGTCACTGGTTGGTTAGCTTCAGCCAAGAAGCCAGCTCTGGGGCCCGCTAGCTGCACGCTGGCTGTGGAAGCTCACATCCGTGGCACCCTCTGTTTGATCTTGATGGGACAAACATAATCTGGAGGAATCTGGGAACCATGGAGAATCAGTCAGCCAGCTGCTCTCCTAGGCTCCCTTGAACAGTCCCAGCATTCCATTTGTTTGTGAGCATTTGAACTCGTGCGGACTCTTACCTTGCTCCTGTGACAGACAGAGCTCATTAATGTACTGTTTTCTTTCGGTTCTTATTCTCTATCAACTCTCACAGTGCTTCTCAAATTTTAATCATCATAAGAACATCTGGAGATGTTGTTTAATACAGATTCTGACTTGTAGATCTAAGGTGGAGTTTGAGGTGCTCCCAGGTATTCTGATGCTGCTGGTTTGGGAGCTACACTTTGAGCAGCAAGGCTTCCAACCAGGGCTTTTCCCAAGAGAGCCTTCCCTTATTTGCCACCTCCCCCCTTGTCAGTGAGCATTTACTGAAAGTCTCCCAAGCATCAATCACTGTGCTACGTACTGGGGTGGAGAGTGGCGGGGACAAGAAGAAAAGAAAGGGGATACACAGAGGGATAAGACATGGTTCCTGTCCACAAGGGAACAGGCAATGATACTACACATGGGTAGAATAAATGGACAGAGGATTAGGGGAGCATAGAGAAGGGACTAAATCTGCCAGGGTTTTCAGGAAGAATTCACAGAGGAGGTGACATTGAGATGGGTCCTGAAGACTAAGTTGAAAGGCACCAGGTGAAGAGATGGAGCCATTCCCAGGAAAGGGGAAAGCATGTGCAAAGGCCTAGAAATACACAGCATGTTTGAGCAATGGCAAGAAGTTGAGTGTCACCAGAGTCCCAGGTGAACAGTGGTGAAGAGAAGCTGTAGACAAGGCTCAACAGCTGTGTTGTGAGAGACAAGGTCACAAAAGCCTCATCTACCCTTGTAAGAAATTGGTCGGCAAATTTCTTTGCATGTTTACATTTACCAGCTAGACAAAAGCTCAGGCAGCTAGGTTGGGCAGGCGAATATCTCAGAATAACAGTAACTTTCTGTTGATTTCAAGCCCACAAATACTCATTCCTTCTGGACTGGGCTAGGCCTACCCTGGGAGAAGATGGCTGATGGTCTGGGAGAGGAGACTGCAAAGGGGTAAAGCATTTTGACAGGTATTATTTGTACCAAATTACTGTGCTAATTATAAATGTGTCTTATTTGTCCATCAAAGCCAGCACCAAGGCTCCAGTCTACTACGTTGGGTCTAATTTGCTGTGAGAATCCATGTACTTTACACAACGGAAATAAATTGACTGCTTTTTTAAAAAGGCTGTATATAATCCCACCATCTACCCCCACAGCACAGCCAGGTTCCATCTATACAACGATGGTACTCAGACATGCTAGGTTTCTCTAGTTTAGCGTGGTAAGAACAGCAGGGTGGCAGTGGGGGGAGAGTGAGAGAGAGAGGAATAAAGAAACAAACAAAAAATACATTAAAAATTAAATTTAAAAACTACATTTAAAAAACAAAGCATCTAGGTAGCTCTCACCATGGGCAAAAACAGAACTGTGTAGAACATTCTTACACTCAATTTGCAGCTTATACAATAGCTAAACCATTACTTTTAATTGCATATGGAAGAAGTAGCATAATCTTTTCCTAGCTTAGAGCCTTTTAAGCTCATAATCAGGCCCTGTTCTGGTGAATTCCACCACCTGCAGCGTGAGTGTATGAGGCGTGGGTGTGATGGTTAGCTGGCCCCAATGGCCCGAGCCATCAGCTCTGCATATTTGGCCATTGACATTCAGTTTCACCCCCACAATAAAATTACCCATCATGATGAAAGACTCTGCCCTTAACTCACAAATTATTTTTATCGGATTTAGTTGCATTTGGTCTCACATCTTTTTTTTTTTTATACACAGCATGTTTGAGCAATGGCAAGAAGTTGAGTGTCACCAGAGTCCCAGGTGAACAGTGGTGAAGAGAAGCTGTAGACAAGGCTCAACAGCTGTGTTGTGAGAGACAAGGTCACAAAAGCCTCATCTACCCTTGTAAGAAATTGGTCGGCAAATTTCTTTGCATGTTTACATTTACCAGCTAGACAAAAGCTCAGGCAGCTAGGTTGGGCAGGCGAATATCTCAGAATAACAGTAACTTTCTGTTGATTTCAAGCCCACAAATACTCATTCCTTCTGGACTGGGCTAGGCCTACCCTGAGAGAAGATGGCTGATGGTCTGGGAGAGGAGACTGCAAAGGGGTAAAGCATTTTGACAGCTATTATTTGTACCAAATTACTGTACTAATTATAAATGTGTCTTATTTGTCCATCAAAGCCAGCACCAAGGCTCCAGGCTACTACGTTGGGTCTAATTTGCTGTGAGAATCCATGTACTTTACACAATGGAAATAAATTGACTGCTTTTTTTAAAAGGCTGTATATAATCCCACCATCTACCCCCACAGCACAGCCAGGTTCCATCTATACAANGAAGCAGAGCTCCCAGCCTGCTTCACAGGCCAGACGCCGGGACTGAAGCTTTCCTGAGGAGGGCACATCAAGAGCAAAGGCGTCAACCTTTTATTTCCTCACCCAGGTTTTATGTGGGAGCCACAAGTGACAGACTGGCATCTTGTAGACACATTCTGGGTGCTGGGATGCTGCATACAAAACCCTTGGTGAGCCTGGTAAAAGAGTATATTTTCACACTAGTGCCTCTGGCACTCACCCCTCCAGCAGCCTCTGAACCCACTGCCACATGGGAGAGTCCTGTGCTCTGCTACATTGCAGCTCAGCCACAATGACCCTCTCTGGGTGCCATGAGGATGAGGAGCACAGTGTGGCAAGACCTTTATAGATGACAGTGCAACAGTTCACTCCATCCACATTTTACTGCTGCCTGCCAGAAACTGAGTCCCCAGGAGAGGCTTAGACATCAAAGCTAACATTTTATGGTTTCCCAGACTCTCTCTTATGCAGTATTTTGTTTACTCTTTATTCTAACCTTGAGCCCTCAAAAACAGCCTTGGTGAGTAATAAAGGTTTCAAGAACCCCTAACAGATACAGACCAACTGATTGGGAGCTCCTGATTCATCCACTTGCTACATTGTCAAGAGATTCCTGTCCCAACAATAGCTGACTATAATGTACCTGTAAAATAAGCTTGGGAGATGATTTTATTTTATTTTTATACTTCTCATTGCCCAAAAATGGAATTAAGAAAAATTTAAAAAACACTTGTGATACAACTGGATTTTTAAAAGATCAGGGTGTCAGGGATATAAGAAAACAAAATTAGAAAAATAAAATAAAATGAAGCTATGTACATATTGTGCATGCTGTGGGGTCCTGAACTTTTGGTTTAGTATGGGATCTTTTAGCAGCCAGTGTTAGCAGAAAAACTCTCCATTATGTGATTGTCAGGATTCAAAAGACAAAACCAACAAGTTGCTGATAGAAGCCAAACTACTTCCAAAGATATAAAAAGAAGAAATTGCTTCTGGGGATCCTAATGAAGAGGACGAGATGGACTATAGAGAGTGACATCCTCAATATCTTAGCATTAAGTGTTTTAAGGAAGGCTTCTGTCAGAATTAGAGAAGATTTTCCTAGATTCATGGCTTAAGAGTATATGCTGGCAGGGGTGGGGGGGGTCTAGAATTTGTTTCTCTTCTTTGTATATTTTGCAGTTGTTCTCTGAGGCTCCTGCCCTCTCGTACTTATTAAACTTGTGATGACTTAGAACCTTTTGCCTTTGCCTCTTCCTTGGTTGGTATGCCAAGTCTACGTCGTTTGGAATCTTACTTATTCATCCAGCAACCTCTTATGGATAACCTAATGGGCTCTGGAGAAACAGATGATAAATAAGTCAGATAAATAAAATAATTTTAGATAATTATGATGGCTTTTCAAAAATAAAGCAGAGTAATGGGATAATGCTTGGGGTGGTGGTAGGGTTATGCTAGCTAATTTGTATAAGATCGTCAGGTAAGGCCTTTCTCAGGAGTTAATAGTTGAGCTCGGACTTGAATGATGGGAAAAGAAGCCATACAAAGTTCTTGGGGAAAAGTAATTTCAAAGAGGAGACAATAAGTGCAAAGGCCTTGAGGTTGAAAGCAGCTTATTTAAAGAACAGGAAGAAGGTCAATGTATCTGGAATGGAGTAAGCAAGGAGGAGATTGGTGAGAGATGCAAATAGAGAGACAGTCAGGTGCCAGATCATGCAAAACTTTGCACATCCTAGTAAAGAGTACGGCTTTTACTCTAAGTGTCATAGGAAACCACTGAAAGGGTCCATCAGGAGAGTGTATGTCCTGATTGCTTTTAAATGTTCACTCTGCTGCGTAGAGAGTGAATTGAAAGGGGGAAATAGTGGAAACAGGAAAACAGTGCGGTAGGAGGCTGTTGCAGTGGCTGGGATAGGAAGGGATTTGGTGAGAAAGATTTTATTTTATTTTTATACTTCTCATTGCTCAAAAATGGAATTAAGAAAAATTTAAAAAACACTTGTGATACAACTGGATTTTTAAAAGATCAGGGTGTCAGGGATATAAGAAAACAAAATTAGAAAAATAAAATAAAATGAAGCTATGTACATATTGTGCATGCTGTGGGGTCCTGAACTTTTGGTTTAGTATGGGATCTTTTAGCAGCCAGTGTTAGCAGAAAAACTCTCCATTATGTGATTGTCAGGATTCAAAAGACAAAACCAACAAGTTGCTGATAGAAGCCAAACTACTTCCAAAGATATAAAAAGAAGAAATTGCTTCTGGGGATCCTAATGAAGAGGACGAGATGGACTATAGAGAGTGACATCCTCAATATCTTAGCATTAAGTGTTTTAAGGAAGGCTTCTGTCAGAATTAGAGAAGATTTTCCTAGATTCATGGCTTAAGAGTATATGCTGGCAGGGGTGGGGGGGGTCTAGAATTTGTTTCTCTTCTTTGTATATTTTGCAGTTGTTCTCTGAGGCTCCTGCCCTCTCGTACTTATTAAACTTGTGATGACTTAGAACCTTTTGCCTTTGCCTCTTCCTTGGTTGGTATGCCAAGTCTACGTCGTTTGGAATCTTACTTATTCATCCAGCAACCTCTTATGGATAACCTAATGGGCTCTGGAGAAACAGATGATAAATAAGTCAGATAAATAAAATAATTTTAGATAATTATGATGGCTTTTCAAAAATAAAGCAGAGTAATGGGATAATGCTTGGGGTGGTGGTAGGGTTATGCTAGCTAATTTGTATAAGATCGTCAGGTAAGGCCTTTCTCAGGAGTTAATAGTTGAGCTCGGACTTGAATGATGGGAAAAGAAGCCATACAAAGTTCTTGGGGAAAAGTAATTTCAAAGAGGAGACAATAAGTGCAAAGGCCTTGAGGTTGAAAGCAGCTTATTTAAAGAACAGGAAGAAGGTCAATGTATCTGGAATGGAGTAAGCAAGGAGGAGATTGGTGAGAGATGCAAATAGAGAGACAGTCAGGTGCCAGATCATGCAAAACTTTGCACATCCTAGTAAAGAGTACGGCTTTTACTCTAAGTGTCATAGGAAACCACTGAAAGGGTCCATCAGGAGAGTGTATGTCCTGATTGCTTTTAAATGTTCACTCTGCTGCGTAGAGAGTGAATTGAAAGGGGGAAATAGTGGAAACAGGAAAACAGTGCGGTAGGAGGCTGTTGCAGTGGCTGGGATAGGAAGGGATTTGGTGAGAAAAAGTTAGAGATATGGGCTGAGGGAGAGAGAGGAATCAGGGACGACACCTAGATATTTTGATTGAACAACTGGTTCATGGAGATGAGGAAGACGTCTGGAACAATAGGTTTGGGAGGAAGAGACTCAAGTGTTCTGCTTTGCACAACATAACCAGTGCTCTTGACTGCAAGTGACATAACACTTACAACAGTAAGGGGACCATAATGGCTCATGGAACACAAAATTAGTCTGGAGCAAGCAAGGTTTCAGGCATAATTTGATCAGAGCTCTGGCTCAATTTCTGTTAATCTCTTGGCACTGTCTTTCTCTGGGTGTCAGTCTGATTTGCTTTTTGGTAGCAAAACTGCTGCAGTACTTACGGCCCTCAAATTTGCATAGCACATCTGTACAGCAGGAAAAAACATCTACAGTACAAAACTTCCAGGCAACAAGTCCTGAGGTCCACTCCAATTGGACTAGCCTGGCTCACCTGCCTGCCCTTGAAGCAGTCTCTGTGACCTGGAAAATGGAATGTGTTAACTGACTTAAATTAGGTCACATACTCCTCATTTAGATTGGTGGGGGTGGGGGTTAGGAGTGGGGAGATTGAATTTGGTTTTCCAGAAACATATGGATCTTCTCAGAAAATCACTGGTGGTGAGGAAGCTTTAGAGAAGCAGGAGTGGGGGGCGGATGCCAGAAAGACAATCCACTGGTATCTACTACAGACATGTCTAATTTGTAATTCCAGTTAGACATTAAACAGGAAATATTGAGGAGGCAGTGGGATACATAAGTTTGGAGATGTATGAGCTGGAGACAGACGTTTGAGAGTCATAGAGTTGCAGATATCCTCTAAGGCCATTAGAATGGATGGACATTGGGATCCATTGCCCAATAAATGTCCACTGGGTGGGCTAGAGACAGACTTGAGAAATGTTAATCAATGGGAAATCAGCAGGATGTGGTGACTAGTTGGATACCTCCGAGAATTATGGCATTGGTGACTGTGAAGATGGTGTAACCATTCACTGAAATAGAAAACGCAGGGAACAGGTTAATTTGCATGGGGTGGGGCAAGAGGGAGATGCAGTGTTTACTTTGGTCTTGAAGCATTTCAAATGCCTGTGGCATTGCCAATGAGAGATGTCAGTTGAATACTATATTTTATGTATTGGGAGCTCAGGAAGCTATGAGCTGCAGATGTAAATTTGGGGTAGGGGGGTGTCTCGAGCTTAGAATTGGTAGTTGGAACCAAGGTAGTGGAGATGAATTTCCAGGGAAAATTTATGAGCTTGAGAAAGGAACCCTGGGGTGTATAAGATTTGGCAGATGGTTAAAGAAGTGGCAACCCCAAAGAGAAAGAGAAGAGAAATCATATGTCTAAGGATTAAAGTATTTCAAGGAGGAAGTACTAAACATCATCCAGTGCTACCAAAGGGTCACGTAAGAAGAGGGAGACTTGACAATGGATTTAGCAATCTGGAAGTTATCGGTCACCTTGACAAGAGTGGTTTCTGTGGAGTGGTGGGCAGAGGCCAGCCTAGTAGAGTAGTGGTGGAAACCTCTTCCCAGGCAGTGGAGGGAGAGGGGGAAAGACGCCATGGTGGCTGGAGGATAAAGAGTCATGAGAGGAGTGGGCATATGATAATACCAATATGTACACATGTCCAAACTCACCAAATTGTATACATTAAATGTGTGCAATTATTGTATACCAATTATACCTTAATAAAACTGGATAAAAAGAAAAACAATAGGCCATAGATGTGTGGGTTTAAAACAAAGAATCATGAGAATCTTTTTTTCTTTAGATTGCAGCAACTTAAGTGTGCTTTCATGTTTGGGGAAGAAAATGTTAGAGAAAAGGAGCACGAAGGAACAAGAGAGAGAGAGAAAGAGTGATGAGGAGACAGAAGGGAACATCTCGAGGACACAGGTGTGTGAGTGCGGGAGAAGTGCTTACCTTGGAACAGGACAGTCTCAACTGTGAGGCTGGAAGGAAAGAGGCCAGAGGAGAGAAGACTGTCATGAATCAATAAGGGGGCAGACTCAGGAATTTTACACATGTAATTTCTGATGGCCTAAATGTTGTCATGGAAGTAAGAGCAAAGCAGTTTTCTACAGCAAAGAAAGATGACAGTTGGTTAGGAGGCTTGAGAAAAGCAGACAAGATTTATAGTAGTGACTGGTTGTTGGGCCTTTAATAAACTAACACCACCTTAAAGTGACATTACAAGTGGATTAACGTGGCAGCCTAAGATGGCGCCAGGAGAAAGCAGGGTGGGAGTGTCTGCGGGAACCTTGCCTTAGCCCTTATTGGCCGCACTTGTGAACACTGTGTAATTGCAATAGCTAGGTATTGAGACAGGATGCATGCCCTTAACCCTTAAGCTGATTGGAGGATGTAAAAAACCTGCCTTTGCCATTTACCTTTAAAAGCCAATGCTTGTGTGCTAATAAACAGAACTGCTTGACAGAACCCCCACCGCGTCTGAGTGTCCTTTAACTGGGCTGGTTTGGAGCCGATGGTGTGCTCACCTCTCTTCACAGCTCTCTTCCCCTGTCTCCTTCAAAAGGGGACTGGAGGGAAAGAGGAATCCCTGGCCGTTCGCTTGCCCACTGAAAGGAACGAGGCTAGGGCTGTACGGGTCGGCTGCTGGTGGCGGACCCGACAACTGGTGAATGTAAACATTCAAAGACCTTTGCTGGCCAACTTCTTAGTAGTCATACAAGACATTTTATTTGATTTTATTGATTATGCATATTCATGGAATTCAAAGCTGGCTGTCACCACCTGTGCCCAGGATGTGATGGACAGATCAATACTATCACGATGCCCACGACCACCACCTTGCCTTTCACTCTCATCCTAACTGTCCATCCTTATCTGCTCGATAAAAACTGGGGGAGAAGGTCACTATGGCTATGGAAAAGGATGTCCTGGCAGCAATGATTGCTCAACTGTGGACAGACCCTGATTTATAATAAAACCGATCATGCGTGTGTGAATTTTTTTTTCCCAGCTGGGCTCAGAGCTGTGTCTAAAAGCAAATAAATCGGATTGTAGATTATTAGCCCATCCACGGTTGGGATTTGGTTGGGTGTATGCAGGGGAAAGGGATGAATGAAAAGGAATCTAGAGTACTAGGGACAGAGTTGCTCCACTGCTCCACCATGTATGGGGACCTGGCTTGGGAGGGAATGAGAAGAACCTTGGAGGAGGCTTCTGGACTGGGATTAAAGGGATGCACCCAAGAGCTGAGGCCTGTGTGAAGTCAAGAAGAATTGACCTCAGCAAGAGCGAATGTGTGAAAGAGTTCAAAAGATTGGGGTACGCGGTCAGGGGATGTGATCTGAGATCTGCTGGTGGTAACTTAGCTGGAGTTTTAGTGTCTGAGCTTTTGGATAATGCTCCACATCTGTCTGCTGGTTGGCAATGGCTGACAGCTCCCTGGAGCCTGCCTGTGGTAAAATTTGGCAGCAGGGAGTCTGTAAGTGACTTGGAAAGTTCCCACTCTTTTTGAGATGGGGAAGGGGTAATAAAACTTGGGAGCCAGGAGAATATTTTTAAATGAAAAAAAGAGTCACAAATAACTAATTAGAAAGAAGTCTTTTTGACACCTGGACCAACTGAGAGATGTGTATGATTTGGAGCATAGTGACTTTCATTTCCTCAGAAAGAGATGAGGCCACTATGGTGCTTTTCATATGCACAGTGGCATCAATTGAGCTAAAATTGGTTCCATTCTCTAAATACACACACACACACACACATACAAAATAAAGAAGGAAATTGCCCAAATTAACAAAAATCTGAGTGTTCAGTGAAAACAATTTGTATTCTTAATGATTGGGAGCAAAGCTGGACCAAAGAAGTTCAAATGCCAGGTGCTGGTGCATGTAGCAAGTGGCCTGGGTCACTGGTTGGTTAGCTTCAGCCAAGAAGCCAGCTCTGGGGCCCGCTAGCTGCACGCTGGCTGTGGAAGCTCACATCCGTGGCACCCTCTGTTTGATCTTGATGGGACAAACATAATCTGGAGGAATCTGGGAACCATGGAGAATCAGTCAGCCAGCTGCTCTCCTAGGCTCCTTTGAACAGTCCCAGCATTCCATTTGTTTGTGAGCATTTGAACTCGTGCGGACTCTTACCTTGCTCCTGTGACAGACAGAGATCATTAATGTACTGTTTTCTTTCGGTTCTTATTCTCTATCAACTCTCACAGTGCTTCTCAA
>NW_007749775.1:16068-16286 GCF_000696425.1 Galeopterus variegatus | reverse complement strand
ATGGGTTAATGGTTTAGTGGATTATCTGGATGTGTACTGATGGCTTTATAAGGAGAGCACACGAAGGCACTCCTGTCATTCTCACCATGTGATGCCCTGTGTCACCACAGGACTCTGTAGAGAGTTCCTACTAAGAAGTCACTCACCAGATGTGTCTCCTGGACATTGAATTTCCTAGACTCTGAAACCTTAAGAAATAAATCTCATTTCTTTATAAA
>NW_007749775.1:14126-14512 GCF_000696425.1 Galeopterus variegatus | reverse complement strand
GGGAATCCAACCTGCTAAGAATGACCCTTCCTGAACCTCTAACATTGCAACACGCATTAGGGATCAGACTTACAATTGGTGTCCAGTTGGTTACAGTGTATCTCATCCAACGTGTGGAGGCAGTGATTGTTTTCTTGTGTGTGCATCTGCCATTCTTGTCTGCGGTGTTTCTGACAGAAACATTATTTGGGGATTTCTGAGTATTTTAATCAAGGTCAAGAAATGCTTACATAATATAGCATTGAACCAACTAACTTATTTAGCAAAAAAGTGAGACAAAATATGTATATTTATGATATTATCATGTACAGAGGTATAGCAGTCCTTATAGAAGAATGACCCTGTTATTAGTCAGGCAGAGTCAATGTGATGTTGAACACTGTTCT
>NW_007749775.1:11476-12055 GCF_000696425.1 Galeopterus variegatus | reverse complement strand
GAGTGCGCCATGGGGCCGGCCCAATCAAGTTATTTTTTTATACTATTGTTTGAGTTCCTTGTATAATCTGGATATTAATCCTTTGTCAGATGCATAGTTTTTGAATTTTTGCTCTGTTAATTGTTTAACTTGCTGTGCAGAAGCTTTTTGTGTTGATATAATCCCATTTGTTTATTTTTCCTTTTGTTGCTTGTGATTTGAGGGTCATATTCATAAAGTCTTTGCCTAGTCTTACTTCCTATGTGTTTCCCCTATGTTTTATTTTAGTGGTTTTATAGTTTCATGTCTTATATTTAAGTCTATAATCCAGTTTGAGTTGATTTTTGTNGGAAGTCCAGTTTTCCAGGCACCATTTATTAAAGAGAATGTCTTTTTCCCAATGTATGTTCTTGGTGCCTTTGTTGAAGATCAGTTGGCTGTAGGTTTGTGGGTTGACTTCTGGGTTCTCTATTCAAAAGTTGAGATGAAAATTGTTTCATTAAATTACAAGAAATGATAAATTTGTGAATAATTAGACCTAATATGAGACAAGATAAATTGTCAACAAGGACTGTTATGGTGTGACAGAGCTCATAGATC
>NW_007749775.1:8718-11107 GCF_000696425.1 Galeopterus variegatus | reverse complement strand
TCCAGAGTTTTGCTTATTATTAATTTTCAGTTTTAGTCCATTGTGTCTAGTCCCTTAGGTTTCTTTGTCCCAGTTCTGAGAAACTTAACTAACCTGTTCATAGAGGAAAAATATATACTTGTGTGTATATAGACTACGTGTTTATATATACAACGGTACTTCAAAAAGTTCATGGAAAAATAGAATTAAAAGATAATACAAATCTTATCATGAACTTTTTGAAGTACCCTCATATACACACACACACACAAAGAGAGAGAGAGGAGATACACCAGGGATTGAACAAGAAAACAGGCATGAAAAATCCCATCTGAGTCCTAGAGTAAATAAAAAGTAAAATATTAGGAAAATTTGAGAAGATTTAACTTTGAGATTTAAATATTTGTTATGTAAAAATAAATAAATAAATATTTACAATGTTCTTACTCTCCAGTACCAAGGGCACTGGGGATATTTGAATGTCAGTAGTAGTTTGAAGGGAAAAATACATTGAGGCTATTTCCCTTGTTTTTGTTTTTATAAACTTTGATTTTAGCTAATTTCTATATGAGCTTAAATCACCCAAGTATCTGATTTTATGGAATACTAATAATAAGATAGTAATAATCATTATCACCATCATCATCATCATCACCAAGGCCTGTGTGAATTATTATAGAGTACAGTACTCACAGGGATTCAATGGGGTAAATACTAATATTCTCATTTTACAAATAGGGAAATTATTAAATATAGTAAATATTTTAGACCATGTCACATAGCTAGTAGCAAGTGGAAGGACACACACCTAGAAGTAGGCCTGACTCAGGTTTACTGCTTCAGCATACCGAAGTAGTCATGTTTTGAGGACAAATAAAAAGATGGATATTATCATCAGTGGCATGCCAATAACCAATACACACCTGAAAAATTAGGTTGCCACAGGTGGGTATGGGGTTTTAATTGCTGACCATGGAATAGCTTTCTCAATTGAGGCATGGTGTGTTCCCTCTTATACACAATGTCTTTCCTGCCATCCCCCAACACAAAATGCACTGTTATTCCTCCTTCCAAGGACTGGGTGACCCAGAAAGGTAATCAGTCAAGGGCAGCAAATGTACTAAAATTAGACATAATAAAGAACAACAATTTGTTGACTTTGTTGGTTTTTCCCATTGTCCATTTTCTGCGTCATTGATGTCTACTCTAATGTTTTGATTTTCTATCTTCCATTTACTTTGAAACTAGTCTGCTTTCTTTTTTTCTAGCTTTTCAGCATGGTATCTTATTTCATTGACACAACATGTCTCTTCTCTTCTTATACATACATTGATAGCTATCCATTCTCTCTAAATACTGCTTTTGTTGCACCCAACAAAGTTTGCTATGTTGCGTTTTTATTTTCATTTACTTAGAAAGATTTTCTAATTTTTCTTGCTATTTATTTTTGACCTGCAGGTTATGAATTAGTATGTTGATCAATTTCTCAATATTTGTAACTGCAAGATACAATAATATGTTATTGTTATTGACTTCTAAGTTAACACAGTTGTAGTTAGAGAGTATATTTTGAATGAGTTAAACTGTGACTTCTTTTAAGTCCCAGCAGATGGTCCATCTTGGTGAAGGTTCCGTGCGCATTTAAAAATAATGTGTATCGTGCAATTTTTAGATGTGTCAAGAATTGTGAAAGACCTGAGATTTTATCATACTGTCAAGCTAACAAGCATGCCACAGATTTATGAATGCTGTCAGAAAGCAAGAGACTTCTCCATTAGAGACAAAGTTTAACTTATTACTCACAGCAAGAGCAGTAACCAAAAGAGCAGCATGTGTACCAGTTTCCTGAGCCCCAGTTTCCACAGGGTAACATGAAGAAGTAACATGACATGGACTGTGTTATAGGAGTAGATAATTGGAATCTTTTATAATGGCAGCAAGTATGCTTGCCTTTTGCATTACATCTATCTTCAAGTATGGTTGTTAAATAAACAGTTTTGAAGGTTATTACAGAACAAAGGCAGTCAGTGCCTCTGTTAGCAAGAAATGCAGAAATGCAAAAGAACCATAGAGAATTATCTCAATAATTTGTAGTGTTCTGTAAACGTCAATTAAATCAAATTGGTTGATAGTGCTATTCATATCTTTTATATATTTATAGATTTTTTGGTCTACTTGTTCTATTGATTATAGAGAGAGGAATATTAAAATATATAAATGTGATTGTTGATTTGTCTGTTCCTGCATTTTTGTCAATTTTGGCTTCATATATTTTGAAGCTCTGTTGTTTGGTACATTTACATTTATAACTATTAAATATTGTTAATCAGTTAATTCTTTTATCTTTACAACATGTCTCTTTTTTTTTTTTTTTGTCTTTTTTTTGAGACCAGCCGCACCGCACTCAGCC
>NW_007749775.1:5664-6077 GCF_000696425.1 Galeopterus variegatus | reverse complement strand
CCATTTAAAACACGTATCACCATCCTGAGTGTCCTGGCTTAGTAAAGGTGTTTAAAAAGAGTTTGAACAGTAACGATTGTATCCTTGGGTCACCAAATGGATACAGACTTACCTGAGTCTTAAGGTAAGAGTCTACTGTAATTTTGAAAAGTTCGGGAGGAATTTCAAAATTGCACGGCCCTTAAAAATAACTAGATAGCAGGGAAAACCCTAGACCCATGACCATAAGTTTCATTCTTTTGTATCCCTCAAAGCCATTCATCCTACACTAAACCCAGGTTGATATCTGTCTCTACCAGCGAGGAAAATTCCCAACTTGGCACCTTTGTTCTTGCTGTTCTGGCTACTGAGCATGGAAGGGAAAAAAGAGGTAGTTTTGTTTCATGCTGAAAAGTATCTTATTCTTATTTTTG
>NW_007749775.1:0-335 GCF_000696425.1 Galeopterus variegatus | reverse complement strand
AATGTTGTGATAATGCAGATTCCAGACTACCTGCCTTTGTCTCCATGGGAAAGAACCACCCCCGCCTGCAGGGCCAGTCAGAGTGTTGGCAGCTCCTTAGCCTGGTACCAGCAGAAACCTTGGCAGGCTCCCAAGCTCATCATCTATGGTGCATCCACCAGGGCCACCAGCATCCCAGCCCAGTTCAGTTCAGTGGGTCTGGAATAGACCTCATTCTCATGAGCAGCAGGCTGAAGCCTGAAGACTTTGCAGTTTATCTCTGACAGCAAGGCAGGGTGGGTATCACAGTGATTCAGTCCCCAACACCAGCCTCATCTGCCTTCATCCTGTCTTCC
>NW_007749774.1:10096-10622 GCF_000696425.1 Galeopterus variegatus | reverse complement strand
ACTGAGGGTTGCGATCCGTTGCCGGTCACGAAAAAAGACAAAAAGGGAAAAAAAAAAAATGCAACTACTCTCATATTATTCTCAATCAGTGATATCCTTACTCAGGTAATATTCACTCTCTGACATGCCAAATCAAGTCGGCCATTAAGTGCAGCACAGTAAAAGAGCTATAGTAAGGATAGCAGTACCATCCAGCTGTAATCAGACCAGGTGTGGTCCATTCTCTATTTATTATCTAAATCAGAATAGCAATATATGGCTGAATGCTACTGTCCATTCACAACTGTAAATTTGTTACAGTCTGTGTTCCATACGCCCTACTGAGCCAGACTGCTGATTAGACTATATTTTCCAGGGTTCTACATTTCTTCTAAAGTGCCACATCTTTTTATGCTGCTTGCTACTGCAATAATATCAGAACAAATAGCAAGTTAATCTTAGCAACAGCTGAAGCAGTCGTGAAAGCCTAACAAATAGAGTGCAATAGCTTATTAATTGTAATTGCTGTCTCTTTCCTGGTTTAGTA
>NW_007749774.1:0-5404 GCF_000696425.1 Galeopterus variegatus | reverse complement strand
TTTTTTTTTTTTTAATTTTGAAATTCTATTCAGAAGTAGTTCATGACCCACATGTAAAACTCCTCTTTCTGAAAGTATTTCTACCATAATTTTAAGCAACGTAGGATCTCTTGTTTCATAATCTTGGTATTCTATATCTTTTGATTTTATCCAAAAATCCAACTTACCCATGGGAGGCAAGGATTTTTAATGCATTGAAACTCAAAGACTATTTTACAAGCCACAAATGTTATTTCCATTTAAGTGTCAAAAGTCTAACATGAACACATAGTTATATTTTGTAAGTTTCAAATGTCAATGAAAAGAAAAAATTAAAAGCAAGTTATCTAGTTAAAAAAGCAAACAAACCCATAACCCAAAATTTGCAAGATCTTAAAGAATACTCAATATTGTAAAGATATTCACTCTCCTGAAATTATTAATTCAAAACAACTCTATTAGAATCCAACAAGGTTTTAGTGGCAACTTGAAGAGCTGATTCTAATATGCATATGACAAACAAAAGTTAAAAAAGAAAAAACATTTTTTGAAAAAAAATAGGGATATTTACTTCATCAAATATCAAGATTTATAATAAAACTATAATAATTTAGAAAGCATGGTACTAGCAAAAGAACATGCAGATGATCAGTGCAAGAGAAGAAAGCAGCCAGAACCAGGTTTATATGCATATGCAAATTTGACAATGACAGTATAATTTGAAACAGTGGGGAAAAGATGGTCTTTTCAATAAATAGGGCTGAGAAAGTTGGTAATCGATGTGGGTGGAAAAGAAGCAGACCAGATTCATATTTCACATTCTATTCAGAATCCTATTTCAGGTAGATTAAAAGCCTGAATGCAAAGAACAAAACTTTGAAACTACAAGGAAAAAAAATAAAACAGAAGCAAATAGTTTAATGGCTGTAATGCAGAAAAAGATTTCATAAATAAGGAAGAAAAAAGGCAAAAATAATAACAAAAATTGAGAAATTGACTCTGTTATGGTTTGAATGTGTTTTGTTTCCTGTAAAACCTAGGGTGAAATTTGTCCTCTAATGTAACAGTGTTGAGAGGTGCTGGGATCTTGCTATGGGTTAAATGGCTGTTCCCTGCAAAGCTCTTGTTGGAACTTAATTAACAATACGGTACTTGAAAGTGGGGCCTTGGTAAGTGAATGGATCCTGAGGTCTATGCTCTCATGAATGGATTAATCCATTCAAAGAGTAATGAGTTAATGGTTTAAGGGATTACAATGGCAGTAGACTGGGGGCCTTATGAGGAGAGCAAGTGAACACATTAAAATGCTCTTCTCCCTCCTCTCCATGTGACATCCTGGGTCACCACAGGACTCTGCAGAGACTCCCCACCCAGAAGGCCCTCACCAGATGCACACCCTGACTTTGGAATTCCTAGCCTCCAAAAATGTAAGAAATAAATTTTGTTATATTTCTTCCCCCACCCCTGTTTTCTTATAAATTACCCAATTTCATGTATTCTGTTCTAAGTGACAGAAAAGTGACTTATATAGGCCTTTAAGAGGTGTTTGGAGCATGAATGGATTAATGCCATTATCACCGGAGTAAATTAGTTCTTGAGAGAGCACATTGTTGTAACAGCGAGCTCGGGCTGCTCTTGCAGTCACTGGCGTGCTCTTGCTTGCTCTTCTGATTTTCTGCCATGTTATGACCCAACATGACAGCCCTCGCCAGAAGCTTTCTCCATGTCCTTGAACCTTCCAGCCTCCCAAACTGTGAGCCAAATAAACTTCTATTCTTCATAAATAACCCAGTCTCAGATATTCTCTTACAGCAACAGAAAATGGACTAAGACCAACTCCATTAAATTATTTAAAAGCCAGATTTTAGGACACATAAAAATGGAATGGCATGGTTACCAGAGCAAACAGGGGAGAAAAAGGAACGATGGTTTAGAATACGAGGGTGGGGGGGAATGTACAATCCAAAGGCCAAGGGCAGTCACTGACTATTTCCAAATGGCCTTTGGGTTAAGAGTTTTTCTTTCTTTTTTTTTTTTTTTTGAATTGTTTGTAAAATAATCAAAGGAAGAATAATATGTCTTGACGTGAAAATTTGTGAAATTCAAATTTGGGTTATTGGAACACATCCCCACTTACTCATTTTCCTATTCTCTATGGCTGCTTTCATGCTACAACAGCAGAGTTAAGTAGTTGTGACAGAGAGCATATGGCCCACAAAGCTCAAAATATAAGGGTACAGGAAAAAGTTTGTGGAAAAATAGAATTGATAGATAATACGAACCTTGCCATGAACTTTTTGAAGTGCCCTCATATATATAGTATCTGGCCCTTCACAGAAAAAGTTTTCTGACCCTTGGTTTAGAAAGAACTCCACTGTTATGTTATTTATAGTTATGTTATTTATACTACACAGGGTGTCTTTAAAGTGACTGTCAGTCCTAACACAGTCTTAGAAAGGAAAGCCTCAAAATCTGTCTCCCATATGGACTGTTGTAAACCAGTCTCCCTAATCCCAGTCTTTGTCTCCTCTAATGCTCTAACCACACTGAGACTCAAATGATCCTTCCATTATGGCTTGAATTCTTTTGTCCTCTCCAAAATTTATGTTGAAACTTAATTGCCCATGTAATAGTATTGATAGGTGTACCCTTTAAGAGGTGATTAGGCCTTGAGGGCTCCTCCCTTGTGAATGGAATTAGGTGCCCTTATAAAACAGTTTGACAGAAGAAATTCATCTGTCTTGCCTTTCCACTTTTCCACCATGTGAGGACATAGTGTTCTTTCTTTCCAGAGGATGCAGTGTCAAGGCAACATCTTAGAAGCAGAGAGCAGCCCTCACCAGTCAATTGAACTTGCTGGTGCCTTCTTCTTGGGTTTCCTGGCCTATGGAATTGTGAAAAAATAAATCTGTGTTCTTTGTAAATTGCTCAGTCTCAAGTATTTTGTTACAGCAGCACAAAACAGGCTAAGACAACACTATCCAAATGCAAATTTTCATTTGACTATAAAATTCCATATTTAAATTGCTACATGGATATGCTTCACAAGAGAATAGAGTCTGATGTCCTTCACATGCTCAGGAGGGCCATAGCTGGCTCTCCAGGCTTATTTCTGGCCACTGCTCACCTCCCACCACATATTCTAAGCTCCTTATTATCAGCTATTTATATCTCTGCATTTACTCCTTACATCTGAACCTCCATATATTCCTGGGCTTCCACATGATTCTTACTCTCTATCTTCTTCCAGGAATGCTTTCCCCAACATATTTACCTATCCATATCAATACTTTTTTGAGACCCAGCTAATATCTTATTTCCATCAAGAAATCACATTATGTTCTTGATCAGAAATATGTGGACCTTCTCTGTGTTTCTTAGCTCTCATGCCAGTGGTCTCTCTTATTTATTCTCTTAGACTTTGCATTTAGCATAATGTTTGGCACATAGTGAACAGTTAAAAGAAGTATTAAAACTAAATAATATTAATTTTATTTTTTATCCCAAATTTCAGACACAAATAGGCCCAGAGAAATTCAATATCATGCTTAAGAGCCACACAAGATAATGAAAGTGACTGAGTTGGGATTTGAATCCAGTTTACAATGACCTCAACATGTATGCATTTCCCAATATCATGCTGCCTAAAATGCAACTAACAAGGCTGCTTAGGTTCAGATGTCAAAATCCAGAGGGGGAGAAAACAAAAGTAATGAGGAGAAACCAGATTGATAAAAAGAAAGATGTCCAAATGACTTAGTGCTGGTAAAATCAAGCAAGCTCAGAAATTCTGGAATATCTTCATTGTTACTCATCCCTGCAAATAAGCTCACAAGCATGAAACAAGAGAGTACTGAGCAGACTTCAGAGCATTTTGTCCAATGTCCCAATTTAAAATCATTAATTATAATATGCTTTGAGTTCCTGCAAACTGTTTATAAAGGATCAATTATTCCATTTGCAGCCAATGCACATGTAGAAGAGAGGTTCCCATGGTTCCTTATTTTGATCTTTGCCCTTCTAAAGATTTTGATATTTCACCAGGCTAATCTTTTCAGCACCCTAAGCCAAGGGTTTGGTCTCTAATAATTCCTTGTCTCCCTCTTCAATTCTAGACCACGTTTGGCAGCTAAAAGGCAGGTTGAGCAGAAAAAAAATGCTTAAGCGACCTAATTGGCGTGATCGCATATTTTCTACTTTGGGAAGAGTGGGTAGAGGCATTATTGACCCATCTCTGCTGGTTGACAGTGAAATGTCAGGACAGGGCTGCAACAATATTCTCTGTAATGAATCAGCTCTGAATACCAAGTTGAACAGGCTAGTGAAAATCAAGTGAGAATGAAAAAGTATAAACACTTCTGATTAACAGCCAATGGCACCAGCTGGAGCAGACACAATAACACAAAAGGGTCAGCTCCAGCGCTGACAGGTTTGGCAAGGCAACCTCGTTAACAGCGAGATGAAACTTCATTTGCTCACAATTTCATAGGCTGTTTCAAAGACGCCTCCTGCAAATTGACTTTAGGAGACGGAATTGCATTTAGCTTGAGTTTTCTGGCAAAAATCGAAAGAATTTTGCCAAGTCTTTCTTGGTACTTGTGGAGATTTAGATTCAAAAGGGGAGCATGTGGTGAAACAAAAGAGGAATAAAAATCACAAAGCCCCATGCAAAGGAAGACCCGGGAGATTTTTAATAAGTGGCTGAATGTACTTGGTGAGATGCTCAACTAAACATCCAAGCAAGGAAAGCAAAGCTCCGGGAAAAAACAAACATGCTAACTTATGAATGGCTCATGACATTCAGATTAAAGTAAGGCAAGATTACTGACCTCAGCTCAAAAAGTGGCCATGTAGGAGGGATTTATCTCTAACTTTTGAAAATTAAAGGATTTCAACCCTGCATGTGTATAGAGGGCAACCTCACTGGCACTGTAAGAGAACTGATAGAGTATTAGGACTTACTCATTGTGATATCATCACTAGCTAGTGTGCTCTAAGAACTTTGTTGAACTCACCAGTGAGATGATTTAACTTAGTTATCATTTGAAGTAGCAACATACAGATTTATTTATTTGAACACATTGTATTTTAAACATGTTTCCTGTGTGAGTGTGTCTGGAATCCAGAAGCAGAATGTCAGTTCCATTACTCGTAAATTCTTCTGGGTAGAAGGCTGTCCGGAAAAGGTCACTATTAGGTGAACACTAAATAAATGAAGTGAACAAGAGACTGGTACCTTCTAGATCAATTCCAAAATGAATGTAAGTGCTGAGTAATCCAAATAGGGGCCAATAGGGGCCGGCCCGTGGCTCACTCGGGAGAGTGCGGTGCTGATAACACCAAGGCCCCAGGTTCGGATCCCATATAGGGATGGCCGGTTAGCTCGCTGGCTGAGCATGGTGCTGACAAATAGGGGCCAATAGTT
>NW_007749773.1:5629-10623 GCF_000696425.1 Galeopterus variegatus | reverse complement strand
AAAGGATGAGTCTGACCTTGGTGTGGGACAGAAAGCCAGGACCCCAGCAAATGAAGGAAGAGTGTTGGGGATGGCTTCAGAGGGGGAACCGGGCCATCTGTTAGGAGATTAGATCTGCTCTAACTACAGTAAGAATCTATGGGAGAAGGTGAAGTGAAAGACTAAAATGATTTCATAAAAGCACTTAAAAGCTGGACTCTGGAATCTGGAGGAGAATGGCATGTGGGGGTCACGAATGGATGCAGAGAAGCCAGTTGGGCGGCTATCCTGCTGGTGCAGCGAGGTGGGTTGAGGAGCAAAGACTGGTTAGTCGACAGGACTTTCGGATGAGTGTGGATTGGATGGGGAGGTGGGAGAAAAAGAAGAATCATACATGACTCCTGGGTGGAGAGAGGTTGCCACCCGTTTAATAACTAGTGTACACAATCACACAAAATCATGTAAAAGTAACATTGAGAAGAAAGTAGGAGCCAATAGGAAGTGAAGATTAACAAAGACTAGAGAGTCTCACGTAAAGGGAAAGCAGAAAGGCCAATGTTTGAGAACGGCAGGTGGTTCTGAAATATTCTTGAGAAGTGGTAATTCTCCAGTTTGTTATGGGTTGCAGCCATCTGGGGCTCCCTCTGGGAAGGTCTAGCAAGCCAGGTCTCAATGAAAAAGTGTAGCAGAATATTCTTCACACCTGGACTTAAAAAGAGGAACATAGAAGATAACCAAAGCTTGTGAGAAGCAAACTCACAGCCGTTTATGAAAGGACCAGAGTCCCAGGCTGACTTGGAGGTGTGCCACTAGGATATACCTCAGAAACTGAAAATTCATCTCAAAATTCCAGGTAAACCACAGAAGAGGAGTGGGAAGCAAACTAAGCACAGGGCGAGGTCCTGGGTGCCAGACACTTTACACCTGTCATCTCCATTAACCCTCAGGAGCGGCCCTGTGAGAAAGGTGTGCTCTCCTCCATTCTCTGGAGGAGCAACTCAGGCTCAGAGATTTAGTAACAAACTCGAGGTATCATGAATGGTAGTCAGAAGAATCAGGTCATAGCCCAGGGCTACCTGACTCCAAATCCCACACTTGCCTCCCGGTAGCACAGAGCACCTGAGTCCAGCAACAGGGAGGCTCGGAAGTGGCTCCAGTGTTCAGCCCCTGCCCTGTAGCCTCCTGTGCATGCATGGTTTAAGGATCAGCTAGGAAGTCAGACTTCATACACAGGATCTGTGGTTCCCTCTCTCTGGTTCTCTTTTTCCTGCTGCCTCCTCCCCACTTTCCAGCTGTGGTTGTCTGTCCACTGGTTCTTCACATCAGTATGAGGAGGTTTACTATTGGAGCTTCAGCCATTCACCTGCACGAACTGGGTCTTCCCTGAAGGTAAAGTCATAAAAATGGGAAATTCACCAAGTGCCTTCTCTTCTGCCAAGTATCAACTACCCACCAGAATCTGCCTGCTTTCTTCTCTCTCCTGTCTTCATACAGTTGTTTTCTATATTGAGCCCGGAGATTATGGCTATCTTCAGGAAAGTTAGAATGTAACTTTGTCATTACTGAGAAATAATGTTCTAAACAAGAAATCTGAATCAAATAGATAATTTCTGGAAATGTATTCATGTTCTTTTTACCCTTTGCTTTTGATATAAAGAGTGTTTCTTGGTGCTCACTAATAGTCTGATCATAGTCTCCTTCTGTAGAAGGCTTAGTTGGTGCAGTGCCCCAAGACCAACAACCAATTACACTATCACCTCCCACGTCCCAGTGACAGGCCACGGATGCCGTGGGTGCCTCTGCACTGCCCTCTAATGGCTGACCGTATGAAATGCACATCAAAGTACGCTGGAAATGTAACGCACTCTGTCTAGAGGTAAAGCAACTTCTCAGTTCAATTGGTGAGTAACAAATTGCAGAAAACATGAGTCTCCCTAGTAACAAAATATCTTACTGACTGTGAACTATTTGCCTTTTTGACTTTTATTAGCAACAACAACAGAAAACAAAAGCTCTTGAGATGTTTAAAGGATCAATGCCATGGTTATTGAATGTAACAATAATCAAGTATATTAAGTAAAACTAATCCCAGAAGGACCTGGGAAAGAAAGTGCGGAGGATTTGATGGAGTGTCAGGTAAAATGGGACTCAGTTTAGAAAGCATACGTGTATGCTTTCTTGGAGTAACACTGCCATCTCCTGTCTTTTCTAGATACTTCTGATAAGAACATGCAAACCTTTGTTTCTTTTAACTCTTCTGAATGTTCTCCAATAAAAGAAAGTTGAAATTTTGTTTGAAGGTTCAAACAAAAGAACATAAAATTTCTGCACTCTGGCTTTTCAGGTTAGCTCCTGAGTCTTTCTGACATAACTCTGGTAGACTTCTGATATAATATTAGTCGAATGATTTTGTCTGTTTCCTCTCCCAGACTTGGAATCCTCCATTTCTCCAGGGAGGCTCTGGTTTCTTTTACCAGAAAATAGCATTTAGAGACTATGATCTGGGGATTAGGAGCTCATTGTTGTGGGGTTGATCATTGTTTCTAGGCCTTTTAAGTGGACAGAACTAGGAAAACTTATTTTTTATTTGTTTGTAGACAAAATATCTCAGAGATTCATAATGACATTTCCAGTCCAAACCGACTATGATCTGGGGATTAGGAGCTCATTGTTGTGGGGTTGATCATTGTTTCTAGGCCTTTTTAGTAGACAGAACTAGGAAAACTTATTTTTTATTTGTTTGTAGACAAAATATCTCAGAGATTCATAATGACATTTCCAGTCCAAACTGGGAGTTACAGGGTTTTAATTTAATTCATTAATCTTTTATCTGCTTTCCCTTTTAGGCACTCTGAAATTCTGGTTCTCAATGACACCAACCTAATTACTCAGTATTATTGCACAGATAACAGTCTCAATAACAACAACAATCTACTAAAATATGATTACTAAAAACTGTTCAAGATTATTATACGTTTCTTTTTGTCTTCATACTGCAGTCAAATTATTGTATTTTAAAATCATTTGGATCTTTGCTCTATGTTTTACTTACTTTCAATTTTTAGGAATTGCTTTTGAAACATAATTTTAAAAATAATCATACAAAATATGTACATGGCTCCGAAGTCAGATCTACCAAATGCAATGTATTCAAATAAGTTTAGCTTTTATCCCTGTGCTCGCCATTACATAGGTAATTATATAATTTTAAATGTTTATTTTTCCACTAAAAATTAAGCATATATAGTGTATGTTTATATATGTGTGTGTAGGTATATGTGTGTATATATGTGTGTGTGTATATATATGGAGAGAGATTTAAAAATTTTTTTTTAGATAAGTTATAACATGAACGTGCTGGTAGACATTTTTCTCTACCTTCTTTCCTTTTTCTTCACTTAACGATATGTACTCCAGGGCTGGCTGGTTACTCAGTTGGTTAGAGTGTGGTGTTACACCACCAAGGTCACAGGTTTGGATCCCCATACTACCCAGCCTGCAAAACAAACAAACAAACAAATCAGTATGTGCTCCAGATTAGTACTAGTAGTTGGTCCTTATTAGAGTTTATAGTACTCCATTATGTGGATGAGGGTTTCAAGTTTTGAAGCACAAAGGATATGTTTAACTCACAGATATAAATCTTAGGAAAAAGACACAGACTTGAGGATAATCTACTCACAATAGTTGAAGCCCAAGAATTAATTGAAAGTCTAAAATGTGAGAAAAGAATCAGTATGGGAATAAACCCTGAGGAACACAAGTATTTAAGAAACTGCTGAATACGGCTGACTGCTCAGTCACACGGTGTCTCGTTCCTCCTTTGGCACATGGTGAGTGCATTTCCTGCCACCTCTATAGTGAAGCCATGTGAGTGAATCTCAGCCAGTGAGATGCAGGTCAAAGTGATGAACGCTGTTTTCAGGCCTCTAAAATCTCACACGACCTTCTACACTGTCTCTTTTTCTTCCCTCACCTGTTGTCTGGATGAAAAGGATGCTTTGAAGGACTCTAAAGTCCTAGAGAATAGCAGCACTGCACAATGAAGGGAGCCTGGGACACTGGAAGACTGTGAGACGGACCACATCCCGTCCTCAAGCCACCTTAGACTGCGGCCTGATAAACACTGGGAACCAGCTGCCGGGTTTGTGTGCTGGAAGAGTTAGCCTACTCTCACTAATACAGGACTGGTGCAAGAAAAGAAGTACATTAGGGAAACTCAGATGTGGTCGGAAAAGTTTGCTGTTGACTTTTAAGAAAATTATCATGAAGTAAAGGGAGCAGAGAGTTTCAAAAGGAAATAGTCAGTGACTTACTGGAAAGGACAGTGTAGGGTCACTGGAAATTAAGTGTATGCCATCGAAATCTCTCAGTCATCTTCACTGACTTATTGTAGTTATTGTGTTTTTGGCAAAATAAGATAGAATAATATTTTTCAGTACTTAAAAACTTGTCTTTTTTCAAAAAGGATTTGAGGGGAGAAGAAAACTTTAACCTGATCATGTTTAACTGTAAAATATTATCTAAAAGACTTTTTGTTTTTGTCTATTGTACTTAGTGTTTGAGCATCAGCTTCACCTTTTAAAAAATGTAACCCTTCCTACTTTGTAATGATACTAAAATGAAATAATACAAACCAAAAGACAGGTTCTATGGAGTCCTTGGTCCTCCATAGATCCTCTTAAACCTTATCTTGCTTTGCGAAAGGATTTAAGAATCTAAATGGAACATTAATCCAGCTTATCTCAAATGACATTATTACTATTTCACTGATACTTGTATAGTGAGGGGCAATTTAAAATTTCTGCGATGTATGCATTTAATTTATATTCATCCTTGTTTCTGTCAAAATAAAATTTTAAAACTTGATTTAGGGCTGAGCCGATGGCGCACTCGGGAGAGTGCAGTGCTGGGAGCGCAGCATCGCTCCCGCCGCAGGTTCGGATCCTATATGGGGATGACCGGTGCACTCACAGCGCTCACTGGCTGAGTGTGGTGCGGCCGGTCTCAAAAAG
>NW_007749773.1:2871-5026 GCF_000696425.1 Galeopterus variegatus | reverse complement strand
ACAGCGCTCACTGGCTGAGCGCGGTGCAGCCGGTCTCAAAAAGGACAAAAAAATAAAAAAAAAAAATAAATAAATAAATAAATAAAACTTGATTTAGCTATCTGGGTATAGACTTTTTTCCATCTTATTATAAAAATTTTCAAACATGCAAAAAAATTGGAAGAATTGTTTAGGGAACACCCATACTCCCACAACTAATAAGCTGCATTTAACATTTTAATATGTTTGCTTTACCACACATTGGTCCATTCCTTTATCCAATGATAGATAAATCCACAGTTCATTTTAGTGAAAATAAGTTTGTATACTTCTCTCTTAAATATGTAGGCAGTTATATCATTTAACTAGAGTTTGATATTTGCTTATAGTGCTTGATTTTGGGGGTAAAATGCACAGACCTTAAGAGTGCTATTTGACAAGTTATGACAAATGTACACACCTGTTGCTATGGCCTGAAACGTTGTGACATATGTTGAGGCCCTCACGTGTTGGTATTAGGAGGTGGGGACTTTGGGAGGTAATCAGTTCAGGAGGGTGGAGACCCCATGATGAGATTAGTGCCCTTATAAGAAGAGGAATAGAGTTCTCTCTCCCTCTCTCTCCGTGTCAGCCATGTAAGGATAAATGAGAAGACGGCCATCTGTAAACCAGCAAAAGGGTCTCCACTGAAAACCCGACCCCGCTGTACCCCGATCCCCAATTTCCAGCCTCCAGAACTGTGGGAAATAAATATTTGTTGTATAAACCATCCAGTCTATGATATTCTGTCACAGCACCCCAAAAAGACTAAGACATCTCTGTAACCCTAAACCCTGTTGAGTTACAGAATGTTACTTTCACTCCCGAGTTCCTTCCTCCTCCTCCTTGGTCTCTACCACAGGCACACAGTTATGATTTTTTCCCACCATATATTAACTTCGTGTTGTCTAGAACTTCTTGTAAATGGAAACGTACAGTGTGCACAGGCTTCTCTCACTCACCATGATGTTTCTGATATTCATCAAAACATTTTGATGTTGCAAATAGGTTTTCTCCCTCCTCAATTATGAAGCAGTATTCTGTTGTGGGACTAGACCTGTATGTTATCTATTCTATTCTAAGGATGCTTCAAAAAGCACGTGGAAAAATAGAAGTAAAACAATGCAAATCTTTCCATGAATATTTTGAAGACCCTTCCATTTATGGAACCCTGCTGCTTTTAGTTTTTTGTCTATTATAAATAAAGCTGTATAAATATCCCTGTACAAGTCTTTTTGTAAATTTATTTTTACATGTCTTCAGTAAATACCTAGAATTGACATTGTGGGGTCACAGGGAGGTATATTCTTAGTTTTGTAACAAACTGCTAAGCCTTTTTCAAAAGGATCACCCTATTTTACACTCCTACCAACCAGGTATGAGAGTTCTGGTTGATTTACATTTTTGTGCAGATTTAGTGCTGTCAACCTTTTTAATTCTAACAATTCTTGTGGGTGTGTAGTGGTATCTGGTGGTCTGATAGAGCATGTTTTCATTACCATTCAGTTCATTATTTTCTATTTTTCCTTGTGATTTATTATTTGACCCATTGATTATTTAGAAGTATGCTGTGTAATTTTTAGTAATTGGGACTTTTCTAGTTATCTGGTTGTTACAGATTTCTAATTTATCAATGTTCAGAGAAAACAATGTATACTTCTGTTTTGCGCATGTGTATTTTTATAGGGTACAGTTTGTTGTTGATGTTTTTTTTTTTTTTTTGGTGGCTGGCCCGTGCAGGGATCTGAACCCTTAACCTTGGTGCTACAACACTGTACTGCTCAGCAACTGAGCTAACCCGCCAGGCCCGGTCAGTTTGTTGTTTCAATACATGCATATATTATATAATGACCCACTCAGAATAGTTAACATATCTATCACCTAAACATTTATCATTTCTTTGTGGTTATAACATTCAAGATTCTCTTTTCTGGCTATCTTGATAGCCACAATATTATTAGCTACAGTCACCATAGGGCATCAGAAGTTATTCTCTGTATCTGACTTTAACTTTGTAACTTTGTTCCATTTACCAACTTCTCCCCTTCCCTTCCCAGCCTCAGGTAACCACTATTCCACTCTCTATTTCTTTTTTCTTTCTTTTTAAATTTGTTTTTTCTTAATTGACCCAAGATAA
>NW_007749773.1:1572-2059 GCF_000696425.1 Galeopterus variegatus | reverse complement strand
CATTTTCACTGCCCTAGAAATCCTCTGTGCTCCTTCTGTTCATCACCCCCCAACACCGACAACCACTGATTATTTTACTTTTTCCATAGTTTTGCCTTTTCTAGAATGTCATATAATTGGAATAGTACAGTATATAGCCTTTTCATCTTGGTTTCTTTCACGTAGTAATATAGTTTTCTCCATGTCTTTTTATTGGATTACAGCTGATCTCTTTTAGTACGGAACACTACTCCATTGTCAGGATGTACAATATAGTTCATCTGTTCACCTGCTGAAGGACATCTTGGTTGCTTCAAGTTTTGGTAATTAAGAATAAGCTGCTATAAACCTCCATGTCACCTTTTGTGTGGACATGTTCTCAATTCCTTTTGGTAATTACCAAGGAGTGTGATTGCTTGATAGTGTGGTGGACTATGTTTAGTTTTATAACAAACTGCCACTGTCTTCCAAAGTGGTTGTACCATTTTGCATTCCCACGTGAATCTTT
>NW_007749773.1:0-956 GCF_000696425.1 Galeopterus variegatus | reverse complement strand
TAACAAACTGCCACTGTCTTCCAAAGTGGTTGTACCATTTTGCATTCCCACGTGAATCTTTTTATAGGCTTATTTATTAAGGCTTATTTTATGACCCAGCATATGTT
The DNA here is from genome assembly GCF_000696425.1 of Galeopterus variegatus. Classification (NCBI taxonomy): domain Eukaryota; kingdom Metazoa; phylum Chordata; class Mammalia; order Dermoptera; family Cynocephalidae; genus Galeopterus; species Galeopterus variegatus. The sequence continues at coordinate 849 of NW_007749773.1, read as the reverse complement.
CTGTCTCAGTGCAGTTACCATGTGCACTTTAAAAGTATGTGTATTTCGCAGTTTGGGGGTGGGGGCAGTGATCCATTTACAGAGCAATTAGGTCAAGGAGTAGGTCAAGGTGACTGATAGTGTTGTTCAGATCTTCCATTTCTTTACTGATTTTTTGGGGGGTCTAACTCTATCAATTTTATTAAAATTCCCTGCTAGCTTACAGATTTACTTTTTTGTTAATTTTTGTTTCATGTATTTTGAAGCTTAGTTATTAGGGGCATGCAAATTTATAAATGTTAAGCCTCCTGATAAATTGACCTTTTATCATTATGAAAGGCCCCTTCTTATCTCCACTAATTTCTTATCTTAGTCTACATCATCTACTGTTGTCTATTATCAACAAACCCTGGTACCAACTTCTGACAGTCTTCTTACTGTTTGCACTTCCATCTACTTACTTGCAACTTGTATGTCTTATAGTTAAAGTGCATCCTTGCCATCAGCATATATCTAAATCTTAGTTCACTATTTTTTTTTTAAATCCACTTTGGCATCTCTGTTTTTCAAGGGAAATTTTTAAACATAAAACTATATAAAATTTAAATGTATTGAAATTATACATGTGGTTATATTTAGTTCTCTCATTTTATTATTTGTTTTTGACTGCTTTATTTTTGTTTTTCTTGCTTCTTCTTTTCCTGCCTTCTTTTGGGTTATTGCATATTTCTTTGAATGCCATTCTAATATATGATGGACTTTTCCGCTATATTTCTTCACAGTATTTAATTTTGGGGGGGACGGACAGGGGTTACTTTCTTAACATAGTCTTAATACTGTACCACTTCACTGGAAATACAATAATGTTGC
>NW_007749772.1:7522-10623 GCF_000696425.1 Galeopterus variegatus | reverse complement strand
GCCATACATAGTGAACTATTATATGGGGACAGGAACCATACACAGTGAAAATTTGTATCCATGATTGCTCTAATGGCTCATTTTTGGCTTCTGTAACCTAGCTACCTAGCTTGCTTTGTGCACCGGGACAAACCCATGTGCCAACGGGATGTAGTTTTTGCCTTTAAAAACCCCACAAGGGCCGGCCCGGTGGCGCACTGGATAAGTGCGCCGGTTGGGAAGCGCGGCAGCGCTCCCGCCCGAGGGTTTGGATCCCACATACAGACCAGTTCCCGCTCACTGGCTGAGCGAGGCGCGGGGGCAGCACCGAGGGTTGCGATCCCGTTGCCGGTCCCCGGTCCGGTACGGGGGCAACACTGAGGGTTGCGATCCGTTGCCGGACACAGAAAAAGACAAAAAAAAAAAAAAAAACCCCACAAGACCAAGGCCTGAGGCCATTCTCCCTTGGTTGCTCCTTGAGAGACAGTCACTGGCCATGTGGATTGAATAAACTGCCCTTTTCTGCACGAGTGGCATGTAAGTGCATTCTTGCAGGAGATAGCTCAGTAATCTATTGTCTATTTAGATGTCCAACTGGGGAACAGAATTTTTGGCTTCTTCTTTTTGCAGGCAACCCTAATTTCTAGAAAAGATTCCTTTGGAACTCTCCCCACTCACTCCCCAGTGCTAGGCGTCAGGTAGAGAAGAAAGCACCCACTCACCATGAACAAATGCTGTAGTCTCCATAAGTCCAACCACCCTCAAGAAGCCCCCCCTGTCTTCCCTTTCCCATGTTTTAATATATTTCAGAAGTGGTGGTAATGGTGGTAGAGGGTTGGTGGTTATGACAGCAGGACCAATCTGCATCCTGTTTGTGAGGCCAGAGGAATTGAAAGATAGGAGGGGTTCTGCCCCAAAGTGTAAGCTGTTTTCTTTAGAAGGTGAGATATTTAGTTTTTGTTTTTTCAGCCCTGGGCTTTAGTGTCAATTGCAGAGTAACAGAACAAGAGCCGTCAACATCCTGTTAAAAAGTAACTCCTGCTTTTGGCAAGAAAACTTTAATATACCACAAGTACAGATGTAATATAGAAATTGCAAAGCCCCCATAACCCCACTCCCTTGGATGGGAGGGCCCAGTGTTAGCAGTTTGATATATATCCCTCCAGACTTTTAAAAAAAATGCACATATTAACTTTTAAAAGGGGGGAGCTCATAATGTACATACTATTTTATAACTTCCTTTTTTCACTAACAAAATATCCTAGACATTCATAAGGTTTATCACTGTTAGAGAATAGAGTTAAAAATATAGAAAGAAAGAAAACTAGAATGAATCTTTGGTGTTGGATTAAAAATTGAAGTTCTTGTGAAAACATGTATTTCAATATTGTATATGGATAGATTTAGAAATAAACATAGTCAAGGGTTCAGATCCCCAAACTGGCCAGCCACCAAAAAACAAAAACAAAAACAGAAAGAAATATACATGTAAATGTCTGTACGTGAGTATACAAGGATACTACAAGAAGTTCATAGAAAGATTCATATTTTCTTTTAATTCTATTTTTCCATGAACTTTTTAAAATACCCTCATATACACACACACACTCCACATGGATATACATAGATTTATTTCCTAGCTTTGCCCATTCTTAGGGTCTAGAAACAGTGATATCCCAAACACAATGAACACACCTAGCATTCAGTTCTTGGTTTCTAAAAACCATTTTCCACTAATAGGAACCAGGTCTCCTTGGAGAAATGGCTGATTCTAGGCCTCAGTCAGTGTATTAGTCTGTTTTTGTGTTGCTATAACAGAATACCTGAGACTGGTAATTTATAAAGAACAGAAGTTTATTTGGCTCACGATTCTGGGACAGCTGCATCTGGCATGGGCCTCAGGCTGCTTCTACTCATAGCAAAGTGGCAGGCAGCCTGCAGGTACAAGCAGATTGTGTGTCAAGAGGAAGCGAGAGAGAGAGAGAGAGAGAGAGAGAGAGAGAGAGAGGAGAGGTGTCAGAGTCTTTTAAACAACCAGCTCTCACAGGAACTAATAAAGTGAGAACTCACTCACTACCCCCACCGTCCAGGTAGAGCATTAATCTATTCATGAGGATCTTACCCCCATGACTCAAACAGCTCCTGACACTGCCACACTGGGGATCACATTTCTACATGAATTTTGGGGGGACAACACACCCAAACTGCATCAGGGAAAGTGCAAGATGAGCCTGGAACATCTTTTTGTGCCAGAAAGTAAAGAAATGCACAAAAATTGATGGGGATATGTTAAAAGAACATAGAAGGGACCTCCACTGGCCAAAATGCAAAAGAATTTGTACATCGAAATAAGTAAGGATAATAATGGATTATAACCCACTTATGATAATTAATTTTATGTGTCAACCTGACTGGGCCACAGAGTGCCCAGATATTTGATTAACATTATTCTGGGTGTTTCTGTGAGGGTGTTTGTGGAAGAGATTAACATTTGAATCAATAGACTGAGTAAAGCAGATTGCCTTCCCCAATGTAGGTGGGCTTTTCTTTGGTTTGTTTTTTGTGGCTGGCCATATGGGGATCTGAAACCTTGACCCTGATGTTATAATACCACACTCTAACTAACTGAACTAACTGGCCAACCCTTGGGTGATCTTTATTCAATCTGCTAAAGGCACGAATAGAACAAAAGGCTCGGTAAGAGAGAAATCACTCTTTCCACCTGACTGTCTTCAAGCTGAGATTTCAGTGTTTTCCTGTCTTTGGACTCAGACTTGGACTAGAATTTACACCATCAGCTCTCTTGGGTCTTCAGTTTGCCAACTGCATATCTTGGGACTTCTCAACCTCTATAACCATATGAGCAAATTCCTTATAAGAAATCATATCTATACCTTATTGCTTCTCTTTCTCTGGAGAACCTAGACTAATATACCACTGAATAAAATAGTAAACCATGAGCACATACTGATATAAATAGATAAATGAATAAGTTGACAGTTGGGTGAAAAAACTATATTTGCATAGTTTCAAAACACCTGCACACAAAATACTTATTAACTACTTATTAACTATAGAGGGAAAGAGAGCACGTTTTCAGTGGAGAAACCTCGCAGACACCA
>NW_007749772.1:6243-6724 GCF_000696425.1 Galeopterus variegatus | reverse complement strand
TACTTATTAACTATAGAGGGAAAGAGAGCACGTTTTCAGTGGAGAAACCTCGCAGACACCACCTTAATCAAATGATCAACATGAACATCATTAGTAATGGAGCAAATTGAAACCATGTAACACCTAATAGGATGTAATGAGAACATAACATCATTCCTGCAATGCATAACCTGAATCTAATCATGAGAAAACATCAGGCAAATGTAAATTCAGGGACACTCTACAAAATGAATAGAACTGTAACCTTCAAATGTGTCAAGATCACAACCATCAAGGAAAAGACTGAACTGTGTCAGATTAAGGAGACTGAGGAGACCTGGCAACTAAATGCAAACTGTGATGCTGAACTGGCTCTTTTGCTGAAAAAGACCTCATCAGGGTAATTGGTAAAACTTGCATGAGGTCTGAAGATTGAATGGTTGCAATGTCTTGATGTCAATTACCTGATTTTGACGGTAGCACCGTGGGTATACAGGAAAAT
>NW_007749772.1:4234-4891 GCF_000696425.1 Galeopterus variegatus | reverse complement strand
TAGAGGGCTTTGTTGTAGCTTGCTTAGGCAGAAGACTGCTTTTTTCATTGGGGGATTGAACCACTGCCTTCCAAGGTATCTGGTGCCTCCAATTCCTGAGCCCTTCTGGGGTACTGCAGGGAAAGTTGACTTGCTTCTTAAGTACATGGACCAATGGAACAGACTAGAGAACCCAGAAATCAATCGATGTACTTAAAGCCAGCTGTTCTTTGACAAAGGCGCAAGAACATATGTTGGGAAAAGGACAGACACTTCAATAAATGGTGCTGGATATCTATGTGTATAAGAATGAAACTAGACCCTTACCTCTCGCCATATACCAAAATCAACTCAATATGGATTAAAGATTTAAATATAAGACATGGAACTATAAAACTCCCAGAAGAAAACATAGGGGAAACACTTCAAGATGTAGGACTAGGCAAAGACTTTATGAATAAGATCCTGTTGGGAAAATATAGGAAAATGGTCAGGGCCCCTCAGATGTTTTGAATCTTGCTGAGCATTTGATGTAAATAGGCATGTGTGCCCAGGTGTTCCTTGGTTACCGTTTAGCGTAATTGTGCCTGTGCACCAGATGTCCTGGGTTATGGACTTAAGCATAAAGGATGAGTGGCTCTGATCCACAGAGCCTCCCACCCCCGGGATCCCCCCCCC
>NW_007749772.1:0-1000 GCF_000696425.1 Galeopterus variegatus | reverse complement strand
CTCTATGTGCCATCTTTGGTGTTCACTTTATCCCCAAGCTGCAGGATGGCTGTAAGAGTTCCAGGAATCACCACAAAATCCAGGTACAAAATCCAGACATAGAACAGAAAGCATGTTTCCTGGATCTTTCTTTGAAATACAGAAGCTTTCCCCAGAATCCACCTATAGAGTTCTCAGTGACCACTGGCCAGAACTGAGTCATATGCATATTGCTGGACTAATTACGGGCAAGGGGATAAGANCCACTGGCCAGAACTGAGTCATATGCATATTGCTGGACTAATTACGGGCAAGGGGATAAGATTGCCTTTAGACCAATCAGTCAGGCCTGCCCCTTGGAGGTGGAAGTGAGGTCTGCTTTCCCTGATGCTCGTGGCTGCATGAGGGAGAAGTGGATAACTTAACAAAATCGTGATGCTGTGGAAATGGGAGCTGGAGGCAACAGTGTCCACTGCAGACTCACACACCATGCACTCCCCACAGAGCACACTGCTACTCAATCTGCTAGCCTGGGCCAGACAACAGCCTCTGTAAGAGACATTGGCTGTCTTCACTATCTTCCCTTCCATGGCGTACGCCTCCCCTCCCCCAAACACTGCTGCTCTTTCTTTCTTATTACCCATCTCCCTACTGAATTCTGGAATCAGCCCTTCAAGCATGGCTGTTTTATCTTGAGTTTTTGCTATGCTACCATTGAAGACAAGGTTTATTCTCTTGCTCAATATCCTTTATATAAGAATCTATGATGTATTTCTCCTTGAATTACAAGTTTGTATCTACAGACAAAAATCCTCTCACCAATTATACAATCCATAATCATTCTTTCTTGCAGCAGTGAAACTTAGAGCTCTATATAGTGCTCAATAGCCATAATGATCTCATCCCAGGCTTTTGGCACCATTATGCTTCTCCTTTCTCTAATATTGTGTTGTTGCTGGCTTTCTTCCCTTTATGTAATAAGTTGATGCTATGAAACACTGGACCCCAGGATTTTTGAGCC
>NW_007749771.1:0-10623 GCF_000696425.1 Galeopterus variegatus | reverse complement strand
GGCATTAAAATGATCATATATCAAGCAGGATTTATCCCTGGGATGTAAGGATGGTTCAACATATGCAAATCAATAAATATGATATATCACAGTAACAAAATAAGATATAAAAACCATATGATAACTTCAACGGTCATAGAAAAATTATCTGACAAAATTCAACAACCTGTCATGATAAAACTCTCAACAAATTAGGTATAGAAGTAATGTTCCTCATCACAATAAAGGCTATAAATCACAGGTTCCACAGCTAACATTTTTATATTTAGTGGTAAAAGACTGAAAGTATTTTATCTAAGCTTTCAAGAACAAGACAAGAATGCCCACTCTTGCCACTTCTATTCAACATAGTACCAAAAGTCTTAGCCAGAGAAATTAGGCAAGAAAAAGAAGGGAAAGAAAGCATCCAATGTTGGAAAAGAAGTAATATTCTCTCTGTTTGCAGATGGAATGATATTATGTATAGAACACCCTAAGGACTACACCAAAAATCTATTAGACCTAAATAGACAATTTCAATACATTTGAAGAATCCAAAATCAACACAAAGATTACTTGCATTTCTTTATACTAACAGCAACTTATCTGGATAATAAATTATTTTTAAAAATCCTGTTTTTAATAGCATCAAAAGGGATAAAATATTTAGGAATAAATTTAGCCAAGAAAGAGAAATATCTGTAAAAAACTAATGAAAGAAATTGAAGAAGACACACATAAATAGAAAGATATTCTATGTTTATATATTGGAAGAATTAATATTGTTAAAATGTCTATTCCACCAAAAGCAATCTACAGATTCAATGTTACCCCTCTCAAAATGTCAATGATACGTTTTACAGAAATAGAAAAAAAAGTCCCCAAATTCACATGGAAGCACAGAAGATCCTAAATAACCAAAGCAATCTTAAGCAAAAGAACAAATCTGAAGGCATCACACTTACTAATTTCAAAACATATTATAAAGCCACAATAATCAAAATAGTATAGTACTATCATAAAAAGAGAAACATAGATCAAGGGAGCTGAATAGACAGCCCAGAAATATACCCATACATTTATGGTCAACTGATCATTGACAAGGGTGTAAAGAACACACAACAGGTAAAGGATAGTCTCAATAAATGGTGTTGGGAAAACTGGATAACCACATGGAGAAAAATGAAATTGAGCCCTTATCACACAGCATATACAGCTCCAAATAGACTAAAGACTTAAATGTAAGATCTAAAACTATAAAACTACTAGAAGAAAAAGAGAAAAGTTTTATGATGTTGGTTTGGGCAATGATTTTCTTAATATTATCCCAAAAACATGGGCAACCAAAGAAAAAAAGTATGCAATTGGGATTGAATTAAACTAAAACAACAACTGCACAGCAAAGGAAACAAACCAGAGTGAAGAAACAATCTTAGGAATAGGAAAAAATAGTTTATGACATAAATCAGATAATGGCTTATTATACAAAATATATAAGGAACACAAACAACTCAATACAAATAAATAAATAAATAAATAGTAACCTAATTAAATGGGCAAAAGATATTTCTCCAATGAGAACACATAAAGTCAACAAGTATATGAACAGGTGCTCAATGCTACTAATCATCAGGGAGAAACAAATCAAAACCACAATGAATTATCACCTCACATCTGTTAGAATGGCTACTATCAAAAAGATAAAAGATAAGTTTTGGCAATGACTTGGATAAAAGAAAACCCTTGCATACTTTTGGTGGGAATGTAAATTGGTATAATCATTATCGAAAACATATGGTGTTATTTAAAAAATTAAAATTATATCTACCATATTATCTAGCAATCCAAGTTTTGGCTGTACATCCAAAGGGAATGAAATTATTATTTCTATGAGAAATCTGCACTTGCATGTGTATTGCAATATTCATCTCAATAGCCAAGATATGAAAACAACCTAAGTGTTCATCAATAAATGAATGAAGAAAATGTGATACACACCCCCACACACAAACACACACAAACACACAATAGAATATTATTCAGCCTTAAAAAAGGAAATCCAGGCATTTGCAAAAACATGGATGAACCTGGAGGATATTATGCTAAGTGAAATAAGTCAGACACAGAAAGACAAATACTGCAAGATCCCACTTATATGTGGAATCTAAAAAAGACAAATTTATAGAAGCAGAGAATATAATGGTTGTTGTCAGGGGTTGAAGGTTAGGAGAAATGGAAAAATACTGGTAAAGGGTACAACATTTCCATTATGGAGAATGCATATATTCTGTAGATCTAATGCACAGTGTAGTGACTATAATCAATAATTCAGAACTACATATTTGATATTTGCTAAGAGTAGATCTTAAGTGATCTCACCACAAAAAAGAAAAGGTAATTAGGTGAGGTGATGGATCTGTTACTTCGATTGATTATGGTAATTATTTCACAGTGTATATGTACATTAAAACATAATTTTGCACACCTTAAATATACAAAATTTTTATTTGCCAATTATATCTCAATAAAGCTGGAAAAAAGACACATGGTGGTGCAAGCTTTGTAGATTTTCTAGTTTAGGAGAGATATCAGATATTCTTACATAGATCTGAGCAAGTTAATGGCTGGGACAAAATTAGAACCTGTATTTATGAGTTTCTATTTCAGTTTCCTACTGAGAAAACTCCCTTTAAAAAGTTCAAAAAGCACCAATAGAAATTAGGGGGCATCTATGTTTTATTTGGGGATGTGATAAGTTTGAGGTGTCTTCACTGCATTAAAGTGGGGATAATAATTAGTAAACATGGCACTAGAACGAAGGATGCTGATAAAATGTGAGTGTGAGTGTTGATAAGGGTGCTTTAGATTTATAAATTATCTTGAACAGATTTCATTAAAGAAATAGAAGCAAAGGAAAAAATTGTCATAGGGAATATCAAGTGAGGGAAGAAGAAAGTCTTGTATGAAATTACTAACTCCATCATGATTTTAGAGATAATCAGAAAATCATTAACCAGAGAAGTGATTAGAAAGTAGTTATGAGGTATCAAAATGTGGAGAGTTTTAGGAGGAAGTTGGCAGTGAGATTTGCTCAATGCTGTGAGTATGGACGTGAGATGATGTTGGCAATAGGAGTTCAGTAGAATGGCTCTGAGAAAACTTGAGTGGCTATTGTACTGTAAGGAAGGTGACAGAATGGATCATGCATATATACACAAGACTTTCAAGTCATTGTCTGTGATTTGTATCGTTTTATTCCATAAATGTTTTGCATAACTGCTTACTGTTATAATGATCTAATGATCAAGTCAGTCAAAATTTGGAGTTTCCAGTCTTAAGAACTAACACAAAGTTAGTAAGCAAAAATGTATTATAAAAATAATACTATAGAAGGTTAAGAGAGCCACCTATCATTCTAAAAGAATAGATACAAATAAAAATAGAACCAGATTATTATTTGTTTAATGTAATTATAAGCATTCTGTAAAACTGATATTCAGATAGATTTTGTGTCACTAATTATTGATGTACCTATTGCCTAAGATTGACACTTTGGGAGAATTGACCATTCTTGATGTAAATCCACTTCAGGTAAGAGTTCACAGAGACAGATCTAGTGCCTTAGCTGCTTTAAGACTATCCCAAGAAGTGTTGCAGTAAATAATTATTTCATATTTTAATTGAAAAGTAAGTTATACTTCAGTTATTTGTTTCATTAACAGAAAGTACTTAATACTCTTCCCCTCCAGGATATGGAGATCTTGCTAAACAAGGTTATTAGGATTTAAAAATTCATTGGTAATTTTGGGAACAACCTAAATCCTCTTTTAGATTCACATTCTATCTACTTTGGGGGGAATAATACAACATTGCAATAGATATAAAACTTTTATTGCCAGACACTCTCACTCTGCCTTACTCTCATGCATCATTTAAATGACATAGCTTTGCATGCAAAAACGAAAAAAATAATAATTCCTATAAAATTATATAGTATAATTTCTAGGCCAAATTTTAATATGGTTCATTTTTATTACAATTACAATGGAACATTTAAGGTTGGAATGAGTGTCAAAGACTTAAAATCCACTATTTTATTTCTTACTGTTAAAGAGTATCTGTCAATGATTACAAAAAAGTTGTTACTGTCAGTATAAATAGCATGGTTGGCATTTTTGATATAAAATTCATTAAGATTTAATATTCCCTTAGTTTGTTACAATTCCAAGGTAATAATAGAATGTGGTGCATATATTTTTATTAGTAGAATCTGACTAAAGTGTAGGTGAAAACAATTATCAAGCTACAAACAGAAATTTGACTGGCAATTATGTTTCTGAACCTGAAAAAACTATCACTTGCAATTTTTGCTTATTTGAATGTACCTAGCTCATGATAAATTTAATTAGAATTTAAAAATGCATTTAAATGTAATATTTACTTTTTAGCAGCTGTCATAAACATTAAACTAATCTATGTCATTTAATAATAACAGATTACATATATTTAAGATGTATTTGTTCAGAAAACCAGATACTTAAGTTTATAGAGTTTAATAATATATTTTTCATATGAAGATCACATTTATACATAATACCAGTGTATTGATTTGAACATGTATTGACTTGCAACAGATACATGTGTGGGGGTGTCTATGCATGTGTTTCTGTGCTTCAGAAAGGAAATACAAAATTGTACAAATGTGGCAAGGAATAAGTTAATTACATTTCTTATTACCTTCTGGAACATAGAGAAATGAAGCAAAAGTAACAGCTGCCAGTTTGGTTGAAGCTATACTTTATAAACTGGAATAGTCACATTTTAATTAATGGCTATGCCCTGCATTTACTAGAGAGACGAGGAATTTATACATAATGCATTCATCATGCTTTCATGGAAAATGAAAATCACAAGATAGTGTAGAAAATCCAATATATTCTGAGGAGCCAGGTAATTTTTCTACATAGGGTGAAGAGTAGGTTGTGCACCCAGAGCTCAAACTTTCACAACAGTGTGGACATATTGCAAATGACACTGTTTCAATTACCACAAATGCTGCTGAGTGCCATCCGTTTTTATGTCATTTAATTGTCTAAAGGATAAACCCTTGGCTTTTAACTAAAACAGTTACATAAGTGCACTGGTCAAAGAACAAGCCAATTGCATGATTTGGGTAAAGGAACCAAGCATTAAAAAATAATTCATTCACACTTTTAATTAATGATATAAACTTTTGGAGCAGTTTGTTTTAAGGCCTTCATGAATAAGATTTTGAAAAACTAAATTACAACCACTTTATAACTTTTTTATGTGGCTGAATTTTAAAGCAAATTTATATTAGTCTCTCATAGAGATGCAGTTTTTTTATTGTAAATAGACAAACTCTTTGTTAGTCATTTTTTGCCCTAATATCCAGTCTTATTATATAATAAGGTAGCATGCCCAGGGTCTGAAGAAAGGATAGAAACTCAACAAAAATTCAGTTAAAAGCATCTTGTTCTTTTGATCAATGAGAACAAAACAGTTCTGCTAATAATTGATGAATCAAGAAATGAGCATTTGGAGGGTCTGTGTGTGGATTTGTCATAGGTAAAGGAACCAAGAGTGTGTCACCAGAAATTTTTCCATTTATAATTGGAAAACTAAAATTATCACATATTGTGATAGCAGATATTAGGCCTGTGCCTGCATAAGGTGTCAGGAAGTAAACTTGGAGTAAGTTAAGGCTATTAAATTTAAAATTCCACTTAAAATCTCAAGTGGACATATCTAGTAGGTAATTGCATATGTAAATTTGTGACTAAAGGAGAATACTAAAATATTGATGTATATATTTGGGAGTTTTCATCATGCAGATGTTTAGAGCCATGAAATTACACTAGCTCATCAAAAAACTGGCAAAGACAGAGAAAAAAAAAAAGAAGACATTCAGGTCTTTTTGTTCTAAGAAATGTTAGAGAAGAGAATATTAACAAAGAAAATGAGAAGAAATGGCCAGTAGGAAAAACAAACAAAAAATCTCCTACAGATTATGGTGTCGTGGAAGCCAAGCAAAAACATTTCCTGAAAGAGGAAGAGCTCAACTAGATCATACGTTCCTCATAGGTCAAGTAGAATGTAAAACGTGAATTGACAACTGAATTTTGAAACATACAAGTCATTAGTGACCTTAATAAGAATAGGAACAAAATTATTATGTAGTGGATTTAGGCAACTATGGAAGAATAGCAACTGAAATTGCATATACAGGTGATTCTTTTGAGGAGCTTTACTGTTAAGTGAAACAGAACAGAGGCAATAGCTGGAGGGGAAAGTAAAGACAAGAACATTTTTTGTTTTTGTTTTAATATGGGAGGAATGGCACTGTTTTTGTATGCTGGTGGGAAAGATATAATCAGTAGAGGGGGAAAAATTGATCATATAAATAGCTAAGGAATCCCAGTGTATGCTAAGGAATTTTAAACTACTATCTCTAGTTAATTTTAATCATTTAGGTGAAAGCACTGATTTTTGTAAAGTGAATTAGGTTAACATTTTCTCTTATCTCAACTGTTGATTGCAGTTGTCTTCCACACATTCATTCCACCATTTCCCCATGTGGGAGTTAAGTCGTGTTTGGGATAAACCAGTGAGTAAAATCTCATTTCCCTTACTACAGTGATTGCATCAGGTCAACTAAGAATAAAATAATTAGTGCATGGTGCTATGGATTAAATGCATATCCCTAAAATTCATATGTTGAAATCTTAACCTCCAATGTTACGATATTAGAAAAGTGGGGCCTTTGGGAGGTAATTATGTCATGAGTGTGGAGCCCTCATAAATGGGATTAGTGCTCTTATAAAAAGACAGGAGAGAGCTTGCTTTCTCTCACTGCTCTCCACCATGTGTGGCTACAATGACAAGACAACCATCTTTGAACCAGGAAGCAGGCCCTCAGCAGACTCTGGATCTGCTGGCACCTTGAGGTTGGACTTCTCAGACCTCAGAACTTTCAGAAATAAATGATTATATAAGCCACCAGTCTATGGTCATTTGTTATAGCATCCTGTACATACTGAGAAACATAGTATCCCCTTGGCTAAGAGATTAAGGTTAGTCAAGGGCTGTTTAGTGCAAAATTTATTCTCCACAAGATGGTCTGATCATTTGAAACCTGTAAGTGCTGAAGCCATTTGCTGAAGTGGGAGAAGCCAATTTGAAGAGGAAGCGGATAGAGGTGAATCACAGAGAATTTTAAACAAACTGTGCCAGAGCCTTGAGCAAACTGTACCTAGAAATTTAATTATATGAGTAAACACATTCACTTCTTATTATTTAAACAAGATTGAATTGAGTTTTCTATTTCTTGAAATTAAAATAATCTTAAACTGGTGGTGGACAGAAAAGCAAACAACAATTTATATAGTGGACATTAACTAATTATGCAGTGATGGTGATATTTTCTCATTGTGAACTGCTAATTATGCCCTAGATAACCAAATTTATGAGCATTTCAGAAGGATTTATTTTTGTTTTCTACAGTGGGTAAAGGGGCTGAGTAAAAGAAAGCTGTTATTTTTTATTTGAGAATAGAAACTCATGCACACACACAAAAGAATATTTTCTACTTAAGAAAGCATTGATTGTCCTGAAAGGCAGAAGATACAAATCATGATGCTCACTTTTTAATTTTATTTTTTAAGACTTCCTTTAGTATATCTCCATAGTGAAAAATTTAACCACATCACTTTTGGTTCCATTCAAATTTAATAGTCATTGACACTGACAAGGCTGTGGTTATGTATTACCATTGGTTTTCATTAATAAAAGTTTTTATCAAATTCTGCTACCTGTTAGCATAGCCCTACAACTTTAACATGATTTAAGAAATAAAGAAAATATATGGCAGATGTACAACTGCTTTTCAGAGAATTGACAGTCAAGCACTTGTTAATATTAATTAACAATATTATTATTGTTAATAATTATTGTTAATGATACTGTTAATATTATTATTATTGTTAATTAATATTATTGAGTTTGTACTATGTGCTCAAATCTACACAGTAAATTAAATTGAAATCCAAAAGAAAGAAAATCTTCCTGACTTGAAGAAGGTTATAGCCTAGTGGTATGTTAGGCACGCACAGATTTAAAAGGCAATATTCCAAATGCTATGTGTACTGGATGCATTTAAAAGAAACATGTTGGTCATAAGGGAAAGAACAGTTACTGCTTTCTGAAAAGCTTAGGTTAACTTACTAAGAGATGAACATATTTAAGACAACACTTAAAATATGAGTAAAAAATCATCAGGGATTAAATCAGGAGAAAGACAGCATTCTTCATCATCAAACTGTACACTCCTCCAAAGTAAGACGGTGACTTTTGTCACACAATTTTGTCTTTGAAGTCTAGCATTGCAATGGTCACATATTAGACATCTGTTCATTTTTGCTTGAAGAGTGCATGGAGTAAAATTGAAATTTCTGTGAAGAATGGGGGAAATCCAAGGAAATGCATTGAAAACTGAGAAAGCATTCTGGAAGAACTATCAGCTGCTGTGTGTGTTGGGTCACAGTAAATGAGGAGATGAGTGTACCAGATATTGTTTTATTGATGAAAATTTATGGCAATGTTTATACATAATTCTTTAAGAACATGAAGGTCATACCAAGGAGAGTCATACAGATCCAGCTAATCACTGTTGACTTAATCACATAAGTAATGGGCAACCATCAAAGAATTTTGAAAACGAAGATGACATAATCAGAAATGACCCAATGAACAGCATTTTGGAGAGTGGGTTTCACCTGCATAAAGGTAGAGGAAGAAAGAGCATTTAGCAAATTGTTACAAAAAGCCAGGGAAGAAGATATAACTGCTCAAATTGTGACAATGGTACTGATCTACACAGAAAAGAAGAGAATCTAAAGTGTCTACCAACTTAATAGGTAGTAAAACAGGTAGAGAGTGATGATTGATTAGCTTCAGTGCACTTACAGAGATGGAGGCTTTGGGACGACTTCCAGATTTCCAGCTTGTACAGCTGAGTGGAGAGTACAGCTGTTTTTTAGCACTGTAAGTACAAGAAGGGGTGCAAGTGAGTAAGAATTGACAGTTTGAAGTTTAAGACACAAATCAACAGTTGAACTAAAAGGTCACAGGATGTGGGTTTCATAAAATAGAGATGCTTTTAGCAGTGCTGGAATTGTTTCAACAGTGAAATGTGTTTGGCATGGTAAGAATGGAAAAGTCCCGATAAAGTCCTCTGTTCTTTCAGCACTCTTTACTAGGCTATCCATGTCCTGTCCTGGTGGGCAGCAAGGGGGAACCAGGGAACAGCTCTTTTAACTCAATCAATCTTCAAATCTCTTTGGTATATATTCATGAAAGAATCTGCCTCAGAAAAGATCTTTCATCAAACAATATGCAGCAGCCTTCCATCCATACTCAAGAATTCTCCCACATATACCAAAGGGAAAAAAAAGTCCTTACTTTTCACCCACACTTAATCTTACTGTAGTGCCCTCACTGTATGAATTCATGAGTAAACGAAATAGAACTTCCACAATTATTATTATTATTTTGTTTGAAGTTCTTACAACAAGCAAATGGAGGGGACACACTTGGGTGGGAGGGGGAAGAGGGAAGAGGGAGGAAGGTTTCGGTGATGGGACATAATAATCAACAACATTGTATATTGACAAAATAAAAATAATAAAAAAAAAAGAAAAGAAAAAATCTTCTTGCCTCACGGAGCTTATATTTTAGTGGCAAAATGGATAATTTAAAACATCAGTGTTGTAGTTGAGAGAATGAATGATAAGAACTAAATAATAAATTGTTATGAAGTGCACGATGTCAACTATTCAAATTCAAAGTAATTTGGGGGAACCAGTACCATGCAGGTGAGCCCACTGGCTCCAGCCAGCCAGTGGAACCACATGGCTCCACACAGCCCCCTCACTCTGCCGCCTTGGGGCCAGGTGGGGAGGGGGAGCTCCAGAACCCATCCTGGGGTCCTGGACCAGCACCACGCAGGGGAGCCCACTGCACCAGCCAGCCAATGAAACCAGGTGGTTCTGTGTGGCCCCTCATCCCACTTCAGACCCGGGGGAGGGAGCACCAGCCTATGAATCTGAACCACTGAGTTTGGTCCAACAGAACTCCACATGCTGGGGGCTCATTCTATGACCACAGAGTTTTGAATAGGAACCGAGTTGGTTTAACATAACCACAAACACACCTACTGTCAAGCAAAGACAGTTCTCCCCCACAGTAGCAACCAAGGCCACTCCACAGCCAACCTCGGTGTGATAGAAGAAGCAAATCCCTTACCAAATGACAAAGCACCAGCAAAAAAACACTAGAAGTACACAAAATCAAGAAGAAATGAGACCACTGAAAGGATACATTAATGCCCCAAAGTCAGACTCCATGGAACAGGGAATCCTTGAAATGTCTGAAAAAGAATTTCAAGCAATGATCTTAAGAAAACTTGAAGAAAGAAGGGAAGACTCAATTAGAGAACACAAAGAAACAAGAAAAAAACATCCAGAATATGAAGGAGGAAATATAAAAAGATATTAACACTATAAAAAAAGAGTGTAGCAGAACTTCTAGAAATGAAAGACTCACTCAATGAAATAAAAAACATGA